>NW_024870469.1:201535-305581 GCF_013358625.1 Macadamia integrifolia | reverse complement strand
TTTGGTGCAATGCCTTCTCTCACTCATTCCACGCACATTGTGAATGGATTCCCATTCACCATGGGTGTAGGGAAATTCGGTGCTTTTAAGTTATATATTTTCTTGTTTTCATATAATAATAGGAATAATAAAGAGACAGAGAGAGAGAGGGGGGATTCCTATAGAGGTGTCAATCCTGAGCCCGCACCGGTAGGCTCGACTAAGCCTGACTCGCTTAAGGTTCAACCTGAATCAGCCCGTTTAATAAATGGGCCTGGTAGGGCGTTTACGGTGCAGGCAACTAGCCCGTCGGGCACCTGACCAACCCGACTCACTTAAGAAGCCCGCTAGAACTAACTCATTTAGGCCGACTGACCCGACCCCCTTTAAAACTGCCTAAATACCTGGATTTCAAGTATCATGTGGTTTTTTGAGATGTTATTTTGTTGTTATACAGGTTTGAGGTATCAGGCCATGATGGAAGCAATTATTGGGTTAGTCATGAAGCTCAGGTTGGTGGAAGTGATGATGTTGATGATGCTTGATTGCCTCATTGCCTGTATGATATATTCAGGCAATGCTTGTTTTGTTTGTATATTCTTGATCTCATTGTTCTCGACTTGAATGGATCTTTAATTTAATAACTTTTGCTATTGCAACTATCCCATATTTCTATGACACAGATTCTATTCCTCTGCTTATACATGAGTTTTATTATGAGTTTCATTAGAGATAGTGATGCATTGGATGTGTGTGCCTTAGGCATGAAGCCTTCTCTTTCTATTTATTGTGCTAATTGACTTTAGGGGTAGAAGAAAGATGGTGGGTGCTTCAATCCTTAAAAACTGTTGTTTAAGCTTTTTATTGTGAGATAATTTGATCAAGTGGTTAATTATGTCTTTAAAACAATGTAAATTAATTGCAAAACACGATGATATCAACCCTATTGGCAGTATGGAAAGGGATAATCTTATGACTAGAAGCGCATTTAATCTGCTTAAAAAAGAATTTTAGGGTAAAGCCCGTTTAGAGCACGTTTAGAATTAAGTAGGTCCGTAGTCCGTTTAAAGCCCGTATAAGACCCGTTTAAGGTAGCTCAATTAAAGCCCGCCACCGACCGGCCCGATTACAAACCGTACCATGCCCCCCAAACTTAGGCCCGTTTACCCTTCACGATGCAAGGATTTCAAACCGCTAGACCCGACTGAGACTGGCCCGGCCCGATCGATTGACTCCCCTAGTTTCCTAAAAGGCAGTGTGGCCTAAACCAATTGTGAGAAAAATCGGTGGGATAGGAGACAGGTGCAAGTTACTACCTTGTGCTCTATCTCATCTCTTGGGGAAGGAGAGAGTCACCACCTAGAATTAGGGTCTAGGACTACTCCATGACCACCCAATGAAGAAACAAGTCGATCCAACAGTCTGAGTAGGGATCAAATTACGGTCTAAGTAAGGTATTAGGCATCCCGGTCTACCTAATGTGAATCGATCTTCCTATTACTTGGGAAAACAAATATGTGCACTTGCTTAAACTATAAAGAAATAAAACATAGAAAACAAAGAGACAAAGTTAAGGAAACACATATCTAGAGGTTTACCTGCAAGACAAAGGTTAGAATATTAAATGTAAGGGAAATTTCCTTGTACCACCCCTAAAAATCTCAGAATTCCATGTAACCCCCAAAAATGAAAATAAGATCTTATATAACCTTCACTTTAATCAGAAAATTTCTAATAAATTCATTCCTTTAAAATTAAATGTTTAAGTGATGATGTCAGCCGTCACATATTATTTAAATAGCCAAACTACCCTTATGGGTACGTAAACTTACCCTTATACCCTTGACCTCAATTAGTAAAGTAAAGTAACTTCTTCTACCTGCGAAGTGAAGGAACTTCACAACCCCTAAACCTCTGCTCCGATTATCTGCGAAGAAAATAGGAAGAGGAAGAGGAAGAGCAGCTGAGGATGAAGAAGATTCGACCATCGCTGATCCAATTCCGTAGGTGAAGTAGCAAAAGCTTTTTGAGTTCTGCTGCTTTGCGGCTGCTAGTCTCTGTGGCCATTCAAAATGAACCGACAGAACCAAGGTTTTTTTGCAATCTGAAAAGCTTGAAGGCAGGTAATCGTGAAAAAAAATTATAATTTCAAGAATATATTTGCAGTAGTTGATGAAACTTTTGCGATGAGACAAGCCTTGATCATGGCAAAGGGTGAACAAAGGCTTATAGAGAAGCATGGTTTTAAGTATCTCCGATACCGATACGTATCTTAAATTTAGCCGATCGATACGATACACATCGATACGATATATGAAATTTTTAAAATCCTTTCGTATCGATATATATCCTACAATACATACCGATATGCATCAATACACCACCAATACACATCGATACGAAATGATATGCCTCGATACGACTATGAAAATTATAAAATTGAGGTAAAATGTACGTTTCGGTATGTATTGGTACGTATTGGTGAGTATCAGTATGTATCGATCGGTACGTATCGGTATATATTGACACGTATCGGTGAGTATCGATATATATCGGTACGTATCGGTGAGTATCAATACGTATCGGTGAGTATCGGTATGTACCGATACAATGCGTTATGGTCATATAATGGCCAAGATGAGTAATTTTTCAGAAAAACACGATTTTTTGAAGGGTTTTTGTTCCAAAGTTGCTGTCAGTCATATTTCTCTCTAACTAAAGTGGAAATCAAGGTTGGGACACAAGGATTTTACATTTATGGGACAACTACAACCCTTGAATTCTTAGTACGATACCCTCAATTTAGTGTTTATGCATAATACATGTTATCAATAGCTTTTTTTAACAAACTCTTTTATGCAAAAGTGTTTAAAAAAATGTTTCTTATCCATTTATGTGTGTATCTTTAGCGTATCTTAGTGTATCTCCGATACGATACGATACTCTCCGATACGTATCTTAATTTTGACCTACCGATACGACGATCGATACCGATACTTTAATCCTTGTAGAGAAGAGAAGATAAGGTGAACAAAGGCTTATAGAGAAGAGACTCACCGGCCACCGCTGCAATTATCTATGAATGGAGATTCGCCGCTGCTATCAATTGAGAACTAAGACGAATCAGAGGAAGGGCAGGGGGTTCAATCCCCTTAGATGGTGAGAGAATACCATTGTTGTAATTTGGGAACAAAGATGGATAAGCACCAAACCGCCGCTGACTGGGAATGAAGAAGTAAAGGTAGGGGGTTAGGTTCCAAAACAAGAGAAACTGGAACAGACGACTTGGAGATTTTAGCAATTTCGAGTTTTTTTTTTTTTTCTTGTTGAATCACTAGTTGGAATAGACACCCACGAGTGGCTATCAACCGGTGGGACAGACCTTAATTGGCTTATGTCCATCCCACTGATAGGATAGACACCCACGATGAGCTTTGCTAAACTGTCATTTTGACAAATTCAGGGGACTTTAAGGGGGTGTTTGGTTCAGTAAATCAAATGGTGTATATATTGGATATGAATGTCAATCTTTTGATAGATATTTTTCTGAATTATGTTTCTTTCTGAAAAATCGTTTGGTTGCCTTGAGGTAGGGGTGTCAATCGGTCGGTCCAACTCGGTTTTGGTCTGGGTTGAGTCAGTTTCGGTGTGGGAAAGTTGAACCGAAACCGAACCAATAAGGAAATTCTGGTTTCGGTTTGGTTTTGATTTCAGTGCGGTTTGGTTTCGATTTGTCTTCGGTTTCTTAAATCGATTTGTAACCGGGTTGGTTTTGGTTTTTTGTCCAGTTTGGATTCGACTTTCCATACAAATGTATACAAAACTATGCAAATTTTGATTTTTTTAATGAATTTTGGAGTGTTTCGGTTTCTTACCGATTTGGTTTCTGTTTCGGTCTGGGTTTTGAGCCTGTTTCAGTTTGGTTTCGGGTTCATCCGATTTTCGATGCAGTTCGGTTTGGTTTTGGGGTTGTAATACTCCAAACCGAACCGAACTAATCAGGCTTTAGTTTGGTTCGGTCCGTGTTGTTATCGGTTTGGTCCGGTCGATTTTGCCGGTTCGATTTAGGAATTGGCACCCCTACCTTGAGGCTAATACATGTTTCTCGCGGGTTGAGATATTGGCTTCCGTAGGGAACTTCTTTTCGCTTTCTCCTTTTATATTAGGTGGTAAAAAAGGTTGCTCAATTTTGAGTTTAAGTGTTGAGGTAAACTCAAATTTGGAACACATCCTTTGTAATATGGTCATTCATGGGAAGTTGGGTGCTCACTTATGAGGGTCAATCTAGTGGAACCAAACAGTTCCAAAAATTAAGAATTATCATTCTAAAGAATGTCATCCCAAAGATTTACCAAACCAAACACCCCCTAAGGGATCTTGTAGTGGACCCTCTTAGAATTTTTAACCTCGTTTAGCCTTGTAAATAGGACAGAGACAACCACTTCCAGTGAGGCCTAGCAAGGTATATTTCAGGCACTTTCTTGGGAAAATTATCTCACCTGGTCGACATACAATATGAATGGTGGTCTAAACTTAATTTGGAGTGTTTTTAATTTAGAATTGATGTATGTCATTGCAAGTATATGTTTTATGATTATTATAACATGTATGCTTTATTAAACTGTATAAACTATTGATTTTATCATTATTGTGCGTGTGTGAGATCCGGTGTGGCCGAGGGGATTGCAGTACCATATTCACCACAGTATTGATTGCATTATGCATTTGGATATGCATTAGTCCAAGCTTGGATATGAAATGCAGTGTGGCCAATGGGAATTCCAGTACTACATGTCCATACTAACTATTTGTATGCTAGACTAGGTTTGGACATGGAATGTGTTGCGATTAATGATAATTTTGGTACTGCATGTCCATAATAACTATATTAATATGAAAGGCATGTATTTTATTGTGGTTATATACAACTACCTTGTGTTATGATCTCTTGCCAACAAGGGGTGAGTTATTGGATAGCCCATCATGGTTTGTTCGATGACCTTTCTAGAATGCCACTTTCGCAGTACGATGTGATTGTTACCAGAGGCAAAAACTAGTCCAACTTGATCGATGGTGATTCCGATGTCATGGCTACTAAGATGGGGTTATCGGGGTTTGCTGTGTGATTGAGGACGCATTCTGGGATGAAATATTTCTATTAACGACTAAGTTTTGTATCGTTGGGAGACAGATGGCGATTCCGAGACCAAAGATACTGTCTAATGTGTCATAATAGCATTAACCTAACTTAGTTGTATGTTAGGTGGTTATAATAAAATAAACAACATCATTCCGCATCATGGCTTATATGTGATTGCTTGAATGAGACCCTTCCTTCATTGTTCTAGTCATAGTTCGCACCACATGTGTTTCTTTTTAGATGATAATGCAGATACTATGGTACCCATGAACACCGACACATCCTCCTCAATGGGGACTATGGTGGGGGAACCGGTGGACAACAGAACCTAAGGAGCATATTTTGAATTATGAATGTGACACTTGTGCCTACACGGCACTATGAGCCGAGGATGATACTACCCATTGTTATCTATTCCTGTACTTATGGATATTATCATTGTGAATATTATAATATTTGTCTTGACAGTTACTTTTGTGAAGGATAAAACACCACTATTGTAATATGGTTAACACTTTTTCTTAGGTGAATAAATAAATATATTAAATCCAAATGGGAGAGAAAAATAAAAATAACATTAAAAGGCAAAGATGCTAATCAAAATTGGGACAACAATACAAGGATACAACAACCCCAAGATTTCTAATAATAAGATATGTTCAAGGTATCTTCGAGGCTTGTTCGAGATATCTTCGAGATATTAGGTTTTCTAATCAGCTAAGCAAAGAAAATAAGGGGCAAACCTAATATGGTGATTCTTCAACCTATGCCAAGTAGAGACTTGAGTGTCTTCCCAATGAAGCTCCTTCTCTTTTTTTATATTGTCAATGTTGGAAGATATAGAGTCTTCCTCCTCGGATTCTTCTGAGAGATAACTAAAGAGGCTGCATGCCAGTCTGAAATTTGAAGGAATGATTTGCTCTCATCTGAATCTATCTCGTTGTCAGGCGAAAATGCCAAAGAATATGGTTAAGACTTAGTTTCTCCCTAGTGCTTCAAGTTGATTTTATACATATACTGGTAGAGATGTAGGATGTGTGAGCGCCTTAGTCATACCACAAGTGCCCTAGTGGGAGCAGGGTGTGATAAAATAGGTTAAGGATGGGCCTATAGAATTTTACACCAAGGGAATTTCAAAAAAAAATTGTACTGAATCTACCATAATCAATCTGAAGAGCGAGGCGAAAGCAACATAGATATCAGAAGGTCTTCTAAAGGCATCAGATAAGAGGTGGAATACTATTGAAGTTTAGTTCTCAAATCAAGAGTTACTTCAACTTATGCAGCAACTGACATCTAATGCATGGCCCATATTCTCTTTGAATATCTATGAAAAATTCAGATTTATCTCTTTTTGTCGCAAAAGGATCTAATACTAACCTTGTGGTGTGATCTGACATGTAATACCCCTAATAGATATAGGCAGGTAGTCCATGATGATGTACAAAGAACTGAAAACCTTACCACTAAGCCAAAGTTGGAATTCAAATAAAGTTTCAATAATATCAACAAGTGAAATCTTTGGCACTAGGTGGAAGTTGGAATGTAAAATACAAAAAGAATCAATGAGATTTGAAACATGTGGCAGACCAATGATGATGGGCTTAGACAAGTCAAATTAGAGCTTAATTTGGTTACTAGTTTTCTTATAGGCACCTTCCATAGTTTAGAAATACCACTTCCTAGTCTCGACGGTCATATCCAAGGGAATGGTCAAAAGATTTGGATACTTGGTGGTATGACCCTATGTGTTGGCAATTGAGACCCGGCAAGTCATGTAAGGCCCCAGTTACCGATAATGGTGGGTACTGGATATGCTGAAGTCTGAGCCTTTTTGCAAGTAACACCTTTCATAGGTTAGAACTTACAACCATTTTACCTAGACATATATAATTTTTTTTTTTTTTATGACAAAAGAAAATAAAACATAATATTAAAGATAAATAGAGTTATATACATATGTTTCGGGTAGTTTCTTGACAACAGTTTCATAAGTTAGCCCTTTCAAAAAATACAGAACATTCATCAATGCATTTGGATAGTAGATTTAATAGACACAAGATCAAAAATATTTAAAAATGAAGACCTGGGCCAAGGGAATGCGCGGTGCAACCATGGTTTTAAGTATCGGTGCGTATCGTGTCGTATCGGCTGATATATATCCGAATCGGTAGGCATCGACATGATACATACCGATACGCTACGGAGAATTTTGGGCCTCTTTTTGTGTATCGGCGTATCGTACGTATCGTATTGTGCCATACCGTATCGGTACCGATACGTACGATACTCTACAATACGAACTTTTGAAAATCTGAAAATTCCAAAGAGTATCAGTACGTATCGAAGGTATCGTGCAATATCGATCCGTATCGTACCGTATCGGTACGATACGGCTACTTAAGTGTGAATTTTTTGTTGTTTGAAACAAACACTTCACACTCTCACCAACAGTTTTCTAGATTTTTTATATGTTATATAAAAACAAGTGTTCTACAACTTCCATGGAAATTTTTGATTTTTCTCAAAAAAATATATTTTTTTAATTTTTTTATTCCGAAATTAATTATAAAAAAATCCCCAAAAAAAAAATTTTTTTTCAGAAAATTTAGTTCATTCAACTCTTAAAAATAATGTCATAACTTATAATTACTAAATACATGATTTCAAATGAAACCCACATTTTTTTCCCCAAAAAAGTGAGGGTTTCAATTTTTTTTTTTTATTTCTTAGATCTACTCAAATATATTGGTCTACACTTTGTTGATATTTTTTATGTTCTTTAAAAACATTTAATCTACAACTTCTATAAAAAAAAATTAATTTTTCTACAATGAATGGGAGACCCACTACCATAAATATTTCGACTGGGATAAATATTGTGCCTATATTCGACAAGTGCAGAATATCATCGTAGTTGCTCCTATTGAAGAAGAAGGTCCTAGCCAAGGATTTGAACCATCACGACACTCTTCACGGCACTCATCACAGTGGCAATGCAATGAGGAAAGAAAAAACTATAAGAAACTCAAACTTCATCATTTTGAACATTTTCAACTCAATATATTTATCTATCAATACGATACCCTCTACTTAAGTATTTATGCATTCTACATGTTATATATAGCTTTTTTTAACTATTTTTTTATGAAAAAATGTATAAAAATGTGTTTCTTATCCATTTATGTACGTATCTTTAACGTATCTCCGATAAGATACGATACTCTCTGATACGTATCTTAATTTTGATCGATCGATACGATGACCGATACCGATACTTTAATCCTTGGGTGCAACCCTATGTAAAGGATGATGGCGTAATGATAACATAAGAATCTCGTATACTAAAAGACAGTATAGTCGTTACATCAGCACGAGAGCCAATGGTGATTCATACAGAAGCATCGATAAGGGTGGGTTTTCAAGCCTTCCAAAAGTGTAAGTCAAACATGAATAGTAATAGAGAATACCGTTCCCATGTGAATTCTGCACCATTCCAACGATTTGGTCACTCAACGACCTTCAAACCGCCATTCCAGTCATTTGATGAACTTGGACATACAGAGAATGCTTATCCAAACCTATCCAACGGTTAAAAGGATGGTTGAAGGGTAGTTGAATACCCAAGTCATTGGAGTGGATGCCAGTCCTTTCCATGCTGGTCTCTATTCTCCACCCATCAAGATTTAAGACTCCTATAGGCCCCATAAAGAATGAAGGGCCCTGCTTAGGCCATTTTAGTGTGTGCTATCTACAATGCAAATCAGTTTATCCCCTGTTTGTTTTATCTTTCCAAATAATAATAATAATAATAAAAAGGAAAATGAATCGATTTTAAAGATGAGCTCATTTGTAAGTTGCTAAGAAGTTGGGTACTAGTATATGTCCAAGGAAGATTGCTAGTTTGACCATCCTACCTATTACCTTGAACAAATACTAGTAGTAGTGTAAAATTGCAATAAGAGTGGCCAATGAAGCCCCTTGCTAGCCTCTCGTGGATCCCTTGTCTAGATCCTTGTGGGTCCCTTGCTATATGACCCCTTAGTGGGTTTTATCTGAACAAGTGATCTTTAAACTAGCAAAAAAAAAAAAAAAAAAAAAAAACCCTCCGTAGATCAATGAACTTATTTCTAGCAATGAATGGAATGCCCCTCTAAATGGTAATATGTGTTTAAGTAGCTATCGATAAAAAAAACATCTTCTGTGGCCCAGGTGATTACTTTCCAAGAAATTTTCCTTCAATTATTGCTTCTATATCTTATCTATTCCCCTTAATAATATTCTTAAGTTAGATAAGTGCTTTTGTATCCTTTTTAATCTGGTCGTCTTTTTCTTGTATTAGTGAACTTTTTTGTAAAAGCCATCTTTGTACCCACTTAACTCCCATGTGAGGATAGCTTGAGGTGGTAATTATTAGGAAATAAAAGGTTCATCCTAAATTCAAGATTTCATTTTGGAGTGCCTTATTTGAATATTTGATTCATCCTCACTATTGCAACATTTGGCTCTGGATTTAAAAGTAGTGAGATTGAAACAGAAGCTAGAAGCCTCTTTCAAGGGATAGAAGCATGCAGGAAGCTACAAATCAAAACAATAGAGATATGGACTAACTCCAAGAGATTGGTATCCTTATTTCTGAGAGAGAAGGCGGTGGCTTGGCCATGGGAGGCCTCTCAAATACTATATGATATTCAATTGTGTAGTAATCACTTTCAATATCTTATTATCATGTGTGGTAACTACGATTTTCTAAGTGTAATTCATTTGCACAAAAATCTTTTGTGAAGTAGTGAGTGATAGTAAGCATTCGACAAATGGGGTACATGTCAAAGTCCTCCCAATCATTAAATCCTCACTGCCACCTGAAGAGGATTTGAGTTGAATTCACTTTCAAGACACATAGGAGCGAAATGATGACCCCACCCTCCATGAAATGCATAATGATTCCTAATGCTTCCCTGTGCTTTTCCATGGGCTCTTACTCATGTTTAGGGACCACATTCCCTCACAAAAATACTTCCCCTTTAAGTTAATATGTTTTTCTTATTTTGTTCAAGAAGAAAAAAAAAAGGACAAGTGTTTTTTTGTCTGCGAGCAACCCCTATGCCCAAAAACAGGGGTGCATTCCCACCCCCTTTGTGTTTGTGGCATAGGGGCCAAGCTACTCTCCAACAGAAAACTGTCAATAAAAAAATTATTACATTTGAACTGAGAAACTGATTTGTTCAAGGACCTAAGTGTCTACATGTCCACATAATTTTAGCCTCATCTAACTTGCAATGTGACGACAAATGTGTGTAATAAAAAAGTGATCACCCTTGATAAAGGAAACCCATCCTTTCCCACCCCCTCTTCAAAAATAAGTATAGTACATTTCTATAATATCACAAACAACTGCAAACTTTAGCACCAAGCCAAAGTTGGAATGCACTTAAGTTACCAAAGTATCAACAACTGGAAATTTTATCACCAGGGCAAAATTAGGCTAAAGTTGGATTGTATATAAGTTACAAAAGTACCATGAGAATTGAGACTGGCAGGCCAATGATGATGAGCTCATACATGTTAAAACTTAAAATAGAACTTAATTTGAGCAGTAATTTTCTCATATGCCCAAATACTGCATAAGTATGTCGCAATATACTTAGATCTGTGTCTCTCTGTCCCCTCCTCCCCTTAAAATAATTCTTTACGCTCCTCCCATTGTTTGAGCCACTAACTCTTGAAAAGCCACCAGCATACTTAACCTCCAACCACGTCATAGGTGTATTAAGTAAAAACTCTTTTCTTTTCTGTAGGATATTAAGAACAACTCCAACAACCACCTTTATTAGGTTAGCATTTTTGGGTTAGAATCCTTTTCTGAGATTGATTTGATAATAGTACAACACAAGTTGAAGTATTTGCTATATCCAAACCGTAGCCTATACTAGTGGGATTCATATATTTCACATGTTAAATTTTTTTCCAAGTATACAAACACTAGCCTATGTACTAAAACAGATCTTCCTTATGAAATTAACTCTTCCTGGTAGAACAGCGCGTCAAATTTGAATTCAGCAAAATCAACAGAACCCATATCAAAGCTACTGTGAGAGCTGGTGGTACACGAATACCCGCCCGAAACATCTCCGTAATCCGACCTGGTAGTTGAAGGCAACACCGATGGTAGATCCGACCATAAGGAATATTCCAAGGATGATGATGATGATTGGTTGTTGTCATGGGTCTTGTTTGGATCCCTAAAGGGTACTTCCTCTTTGTGTTCATGTTTGATTGAAGGGATGGAAGTGGATGATGAGAAACAGGGAACCTCTTGTTTGGTTGCTGGGTAATTTGATTCAAAGCTCAGTAGAAAACCCTCTACCGGAATTTCATCCACGATGAACTGGGGAGCCTTGAGCACATCTTGGCATGTGTGGTGCCCTATGTAAGTGGTCCGATACATTGGAGTCTCATCTTCTGTCTTTTGAATCTGTTTGGTTGCTAGGCATCCTTGGTCGTGCTTGTGGGTGCACCTGAAGTAGCTCCTGAAAAAATCAAGTCAAGCATGTCAACCTCAAAATTTCCATGGAAAATTTAGGGGTTTGGCTCATCTCCTTATCCTATGGTTCTTAGTGCCTCGTTCTCCACACTTTTCTTAAATCGTTAAATCATTGTCTCATCAGTTTCACTTGTCCAAGTAACTATGGGCCGACTTAAGAGACAAGCACTAAGTAAAAGAGCCCGGATCCAAAATTTAGAGAGGAATCATGAATGAGAAAATTAAGTACAAACCTTGGGTGTTTGGCATTTAGGATTCCTTTTTGGCCATATTTTCGCCAAGAGTGGCCGTCATCGATGGGTTTTGGAGTGACCTTGATCCATGTCTCTACCATTTTTCTGCGGAGTAAAAAATTATTAGCCTCTGATTGGAACAAGGATTTAGGGGATGGTATGATACTGATACCGATACTGATCGAGATCAGATCAGTGGGCATCAATCTATTTTACCTCTGCTTTTTCTAAAATGTATTATTTTTTTTACCATTTTACCCTCTAATGATTGATCTCAACCCATATTGATCTGACATGGCCAATACAGTCTATACGAGACCGATACTTGAAACCATGGATTTGAAAACAATTCTGTCCTCAATTCAGACTTTTAATAAAAAAATAAAATCGTTTATTTTGAACGAAAAGTGATTATTTAAAATTCTGTGATTTCTGAGATGAAGATCAGCTACTGGTATACAGTATTAGAAATACTGATAAATCAACGCAGAATCAAAAGGTACACACTTGTCATTAAAGAAGTGGAACTCACCTCCTTTTATATCCTCCTCTGGTTTGATCAATGGAGGCCGCCTGTCTTTTACTGTTCTCGCCGGAATCTTCAGTCCTCTGGTCATCGGAACAAGGTGAACCGTGTTGTGTAGTCGCCGGATCTTCATTAACCTCACCGGATTCACCGGAACTGAGTACTGAAAGAACCTGGGTGAATGATTGCAAGATCTTTGAAACCAGGTCCTCTGCTGTGACCGATCCATGATCTTGGGTAGACTTGCAGAAGATACTCCGAAGTTGGGAAGCAAATTCGCGACCCCGATTGAGTTCTTCGACTGCCCTTTTCCGAGTAATAGATAAATTTTCTGTGCCCAGAGACTCCATGAGGCTCTGATCTCTCTCTCAAGTAAATGGATTTTGGGTTTGTTTCAAAGAGATAAGAAGATGAAAGGATCGGCTTAGAGTGAGCAACTGAGGTCAAGGGGGGAGAATAGAGAGAGAGGCGTTTTATTGTGGGTAGATGATGAGAGAATGAGAGAACGGTGATTCTGAGAAGTTCAAAGGAAGCACCCTAGGAAGATCCATTTGCTAATGCTTTTTCGCTTACAGAAGCCTCATGACATCATTCTATGTCGTAGCGTCCCCTGACGTCAGCTTCTAAGCTACTCTTCCGTCATATGATTAATTGTATCCACATGCTTTTTTTTTCCCCTCTTCCTTGAAGAAATTAATGAACAATATTATAATAAGAGAAGGTTAGCTATACCGCTGGTTTACCTTGATTTAACAGCCCAGCAATGATAGTGCCTGGATGAAAGGGGTATAGGGGACTTTTTAAAGATGAGGACGAGAGAGAGAGACAAATATCTGAGTATATCAACACACATCTAACCTTTTCATTAATATGTAATATAATATTTCACAAATTGATGAGGAAATTGGCACATTAAGTTTTGGATCGAGTTTCCCTTAAATGCACACAAGGGGTATAATTAAGGGGTTTTTATCCTTAAGTTCTAGTTTGTAGTTTCAGGTATTGGGTCTATATCGATCATCTTGGTTGATAAACATTGGTATCAATCAACATTTTTATGCACAAAAATTCTCTATGGGAAGGCAATGAGCTACAATGAGCATCCAACGATTGGGGTGTGATGTGTCATATTGTGTTACCAGTCCGGCACATGATAAGATAGTCCAGCCGAGCCCTCACTAAGGCTGTCCACAGACGAGCCCTTGCCTCAACCCAGTCCTACCGAGCGCTCGCCTCAGCCATTCAAGGACGACCCCTTGCCTTGTCCCTTCTCAGGCGAAGCCTTCGCCTCAGCCACCTAGACAAATTACCTCCTAGATCAAATGAGATCCTTAACAGAATCAGTACCACGACATCAAAGTTGACTATGTGCCATGTCATTGCGGTTGGGAGAGTCATCCACTCGGGACTTGGCTAAAGGTGGTGCACCAAAGAAAGTGGAATGGGCGTGGACTCTCCCTAGGCACTACGGAAGTTCCTTGTTAAGACTCCTAAAGCCTCACAACTCCCTAAAAGTGGGGAATATTCAAAATATTCCCCCTCTCACTCGTAGAATCAGGAGAATGTGGAGGACTGGGAGACAGGAGGGACGCAAGGGGATCAAACCTTATAAATATAGAAGGTAGGCCCGTGAAGAAGGGGATTTGAACTGGGAGATAACATATACCTGTTGTTTAATTCTGACTTGACCCTGACTTTGTCATTGGGGGGTTATCGCACCGGTCAGCTCGGATGCACATTTCCTGACTTGTTCATCCTTGCAGGGAAGGTGCAAAGAACTTGTGGTACAACTCGAAGCTGCCAAGAGAATCACCCTCCGATCAGAATTTACCGCATTAGGGTGCATGCCGGAGCCCTTTCAGCCATGGGATCATCACAGTCGCTCACCGCAAAGAATTTGATTTCCACTTTGATCAATATCAATTCAGTAGGGTCAAGACAAAATACAAATAGAGACAGTAAAATGAGAGAAAAATGAAAAAGCTATGGTATCGGCATCTTTGAGAGCAAAATCATCTGATATGGCTGATATAAATTGATATAATTGTGTGGGTAGATCTCCCATGGTTTTAAATATTGGTTTGGTATTGATCGTATTGGTTGATCCGCATCACTATGGATCGATTGATATCGATACCAATTTGATATGAGTCAATGGTCTGCTATAGATTGAAAGTAAAAAAATATAATTATAAAATAGGCATTTAGTATCATCTCCTACACTTGGCCTATATTTTAAAAAAGTCCCTTACCTTTTACCTTTTTCTAATATTCTTCTCCCTATAATATAGTAATCTCTCTTTTCAACAGCTGGAAAAGGGTCATTAAAGCATTCTAATAGACCAGTTCTGACCCTCCGATACTATCGATTGAATTAAGAAAAATAGCCTGATCACAGATCCACCTTGCTTTAATAAGCAAGTCTCTGATAGACCACTAAATGGAGACCGATCTTGGGAGCACATGACAAAAGCATGATTTCTCTAATTCCCATTTTCTGTCGATTCGCTTATGAGAGAACTTTTCCATTTTTTTTTTTAATTAAATATCCAATTATCCTTTCTTTTCACTAGTAACCTATTAAACTTTTTTCAAATTAACTAGTTCAAAACAAAAGGTTTGAATCAAACCACGTGCAGTAGCTGATGTGTCCCTTGGTTTCCATAGAAGTGAAATATAGTAGGTTGTAGAACCATGGGTCAATGACCGTATCAGTGACCATCGATCTGGAATACTAATATGGATATCTTATGTATTGGGCTATATCGGCATGTATCAAATGCAAATTCAAAAAAGAATCATTTTTTGTCCGATATATATCTATATTGGTATCATAATGGTATCGGGTATTTGCATTGCTGATATCGACTTATGTGATAGCGATACGTAGAAGCCTATATCAGTATCATAATGGTATCGGGTATTCGCATTGTTGATATCGACCGATGTGAGAGCGATACGTAGAAGAACCATACGTTTTGCATTAACATCTCTCCTGCCCTATTATAGTGTCAATTCATTCTCGGTTACAAATGATCTCTCGTGTTAATATTAAACTTAACTTTTTTCACAGTTGTCTAAGGCGGAAGGAGGGCACAAATGAAGTTCATGGTTCAAGTAGTTAGTATTGGGTCGTCCAAATTAAGTGATTGGTATCAGTATTGGCCGAGAACGATAAAGATCCAGTACTGATTTTTATTGATTTTTTAATCCCTAAAACCATGTATTGCTACCCTAGTGGGGAATGAAACACTGAGATCAACATCGATCCGAACTAGTATTAGCTGAGACTGATATCAATCCAATACCAATCAAATTATTGACTACTAAACCCGTGGATAATGGAGGAGATAAAAGAAAAAATAATAATAATAAATAAACAATATCCTTAAGTGACTTAATACTAATGTATCTAAGAAAATTCAAAAAAGAAAAAATAGAAAAATAACAATATTACAGTGCGTGGGTTTTGCGTTTGCTAATAATCTTGGATAACCAAATCGCTAATTCGTAAGTGGGAGCCTAGGAGTAGTTTGAGTTTCACCCAACAAAATAACATTTGAAGCAATTAAAAATGGATAACCAATTCGTTGTTTGCTTGGATTAGTAAAAGCAGGTTTTGAATCAGTCAATTTGGCCAAGTGTAGGGGAGTGAAAAAAAAAAAAAACAACCAATGGTATTATTGTCTTTGAAAACAAAATCATCTATACTACCGATACAAATTGATATGGGCCACAATATTGATACCGATATCTAAAACCATGTTAGATCCACATGTAATAGGTAAGATAACAGAGAAAAGGAAAAGGAAAGCAAAGGGAAACGTGGGAATAAATACTGTAGCATCACTTCTTATTTGGATACGATGTTCCAAACAAAGCAAAGAGGAAGAGTGAGAAAAGATAGCAAGTGAAAGGAGAAAGGGAGAGTGATGATGGAGAGAAGTTCATGGCTGAGAGAGGAGAGTGAGGATAGAGACAGAGTAGAAAGGAAGAGTGGTTTGGTCACAAATGCTTCTAGAGCAGGTTATCATTCCCGAAGCTATGGTCGCAAGTTCCTTTTCCATTAGCATAAAAATCCTTCACGAGGAGGCAATGAGTGGTAGTGAGCATCCGATGATTGAAATGCATGTCAGGACCTTCCTAGCCATCAGATCCTCACTGCCACTCACTGTCAGCCACAGAAGATTTGAGTCCCATTAGCATTATTGCGGCGAAAACTCCATTATGTCATCCGAGAGAACAAAGTCCTCATTGTTGAGTGTTCCACTCCATTTGCAAGTTCAATCATTACTTTTCCCTTCTATTTTGTTTTCTATTCCACAATTTTTTTTTCCACTACAAATTTCTAGTGATAGAGATGTTGATCAGAGCATCCAAACCTCCATAATTTGGAGGTGAAATTGCTCAAATGATGATGTTGGGATTACTAACAATGTGTGTTACTATAAAAAACTATACAATCCCACACTACTATGAGAATATCAAACAAGAATATCTATAAGAGTCCGTTCAACCTTCAAATGAGCAAAAGAGATGATTGATGGTTGTCCAGCACCGAAATTGAAAAGGACTTCAAGTTAAGATTGAGAAGAACTTGGACTTGGAACATAAAAAAGAAAGACACCATCCATGCTTAGATTTATGTGTTTATTGCAAGTCTTTGCAACCTATGTATTGTCTGTCACCTAAATGGTAAAACTCACTAAAAGCCTCTAAGATCTTAACTGGAATACCTTTACTGAAAATAGCTTTTAGAAATCTAGGTTAAATCTGTCCAACAATCGTTTTGGTGTCTGTAGATATCTGATTCCCCATGCAATTATCAACTGAGTGAAGAAATGGTGTAAGTTTGACCTTCACAATCCGAGGTCATCCGGACTGTCTTCAGCACAAATAAGGCATGAGCTAAGATTTCTGACCTTGTATCAGGGTTAGGCCAGGCCTTGATTCAGGCATAGGCCCAGCCTAACCTATTTTTTATGCTTTCTTATATGAATTACTATATTATTTAAAATATAATAATTATTAAAATAATCAATGTGAGAAGATCCTGGATGCCCAGCTTGCTCAAACAACCCACTCCCAAAAATATCACATGGTGGAAAAGCCCCTGTACACCCGATTAAGAAAGGCATTGTTGGTGGTCCACCATATTGTGGTGGAAAGGCCCCAGTGCACTTAATTAAAAAAGGCATTGTTGGTGGTCCACCATATCGTGGATGTTGGTAGTTGGGACAATTCCAACTATTGGATTATTTCAACAAAACCTGGGCCCAGTTAAGATTTGGATCACATTGGATCGAAACCATTTCTCTAACCTGTATTAACAATACAAACAAAAAAACTTTATTATTTCTTTTTCTTCATTGTGGAAGAAATTTATTCTTTTTTTTTTTGGGGGTAAAAGTGGAAGAAATTTATTCAATACCAAAAAAATGTGGGATCAGCAGGCATAAAGATTCGTTTCTACTTTATAAAGAGAGAACCCCACCTCTAACAATCCTCTCCACATTTTTCAGTTGATAGCTATCTTTACAGTTGAGCTTCTTATCTTCCTCAAAAAGGACCCTAAGGTTAGATCCCTAATCCTTATCCACATTCCAGATCCGCCTCGCTTAGAGAGAGAGAGAGAGAGAGAGAGAGAGATTATCCTTTTATTTTTTTTAAGAATTTCAAGATTGATTCCAAGTTACATCCAATAAAGTGGATCAATTTGGAATGGTAGTTAGCGACTGAGGTCTTGAACCCTGGGTTACATGGAAAAGGTTCTCTGAGCCTATGAGATAGGATAGAATCTCGGAAAAATTACAAAATTACATATTTTTGGGTTTCTTTTTACCAAATTACCTATTTATTGTTTGGTTTAACAAAATTACCTAAAGTTGAGTTTGGCTTTACAAAACCAGTCATTACAGCGTTCATCCCTTTTTTTAGATAGTTTTACCCTTGAAAACAATGAAGGGGATCCGTGTCGTTTCTTCCTCCCGCCCCAGGGACCCTACTCGTCCAATATTCTTCTTCTTCTGGCAACCTACCCCTACCCCCTGATTCGATTGTCCTCGATGACAGAAATAAGATCTGGACGCAAAGCCAAAGAAATCCAAGTTGGAACATCAGAAACAAGATCGTGAAAACTTGTGGTTCAAATGTTCAATGAGTTAATTTTTTTTTTTTTTTTGGGCTAATTGGAAATCAAGAGCGATGTTTCAAAACTCAGTGGTAGGCACAGGATTAATCTCCATTGATTCTGATTAGAATCAGTCCAACTTCATCGGAATCAACTGCACCAAAGGAAAAATGGGATCAGACAAAAAAAATGTTTGGGCACTGGGTCAATTGATTGTTTTTTTCTATCACAGTTTTTGTTTTTTGGGAGAAGATGATTGCTTAGTTTAGATAGCGTGATTAAATGAATTCACAGCTTTCCAACTGAAACGAAGACACTGAGTTTTTTCTCCAACCAAGCCCCACTTCCACTCAATCTCCATTGAACTTTTTTTCTCCTTTTCCCATTAACAGATTAGGTAGAAGTGGAAAGGGAGCTTGGTAGATTTTGATTCGACTCATGTAATCCTACTGACTTTTATCCCATTTTTTTTTACAATGATCGAGAGAAACGATGTCAAAGAGGTGGAGAAGAAATTTGCTGTGGGATTAGTTCGGATAACATAGCGAAAGGGTTGAATTCCTAGCCGGTCGAGAAGTCACAGGGAGCCGATACAGAGGTGGAGGTCCATAGGAATGGTCGGATGGGGAAGCGGGAAAGGAACAGAGGTGGTGTTGCAGGAAGAAGAAGAAGAAAAAGAGGAAGGGTCTTGTGGAGTTACTAGGGTGGGTTCAGTTGCAATAGGGAAGGGCAGGTTGGTGTTGGCAATGGAGTTAGTTGCTGGCTGAGGTCGTGGAGAGGTTGGTATTGTCAACAAAGGTCGATCTTCGGTAGCAGTTTATTGATTCTTGTCGGCGATGGTTAGTCATAATGAAATAGGCGATCAACAGAGGCTGGTGGAGATAGAGGGCAGTCCAGGGATAGAAATGTCCATTGCAATCGTTAAGTAGCTCTGAAAACCCGGCGACACAAAGTGAGCTTGGGGTGGACGTGATTGGGAAGGGGAGGTAGGGGTAAAACAGTCAAACAATGTGCATGATTGTAGGTGGAATACAGTATTGGGTAGTTTTGTAAACTCAAACCCAAAATTCGTTAGTTTTGTAACCTTAAACCCAAAATGGATAATTTTGTAAAGGGAAACCCAATAGTGGGTAATCTTGTTGTTTTCCCTATAATCTCCCACACCAATACATTATGGACCCTTAGATGAGAAGAATAATATCACAGTTATTCATTTGTTTGTTAGTGTATTTCCTCTCCCTCAACTGCATTGCATGCTCCACTCCTCTCTCCCTCCTCCACCAGACCCCACCATCACAGCATTTCAGCATCACCAACCCCATCACCACAGCCCCCTAAGTCATCTCTGACCCCCTCGCTGCTAGTTGGATTGGCTCCATCCATCTCTGGCGCTACGACCCACACCCCCACTACCCTCTCGCTCCCTCTTATCACCTCCTTGTGGCCGCCCCACCTACTAATTTCTCCCTAGGCATTCATCGTCTCGACCTCTTCCCCTCCCACAACCACCTCTCCCGCTGCTCTTGTAGGTGTGAAAACAATTTGAATCATCCCACTGATAGGGTCAGACATTCAAACAACCATTAATGGAGGGATGTAGATCATTACCTGAAACTTCACATGTGCAGAGCCTCCACACAATCTTAGCCCTTTTACAATGAATCATTCCCACATGTACAACTTTGCGTTCCCTTTAAGTCCAAGCTCCTCCACAATGGTCAGTGTTTTCACAAAACTCTAATTACCACTCAATTATTGTAGAGATCAAGAGTGAGAGAGAGGGAGAGGAGCACGACTATTAAAAGAGGAGAAAATTAGAATCCTATATTTGCTTTGGTTTTTAGAGTTCATATATATATATATATATATATATATCTAACCAAAATCCCTATTAGTTAGAATTGTAGATAAACCCTACTTTAGCATAGAGATTTCCTACTTAGAGTCAATCACTCACTAAAACCAATCTTATCATTATTGGTAAGATATTAAATAAATAGCAATTTAATAATTCTTTTTTCCTAACAATCTCCTCCATCTTACTATGAGATCCTATCTCAAAACAGGATCCAAAATCTTAGATCATGAAAAAGAATTCATGATCATCTAATGCTATACATATGAGTTGAACTTATAGGAAAGGGGTAGGATCCCATTGGGATTCCAATACATATGTTGCCAAATAGATGTAACAATCATTACCCAAAATAAGTAGTTATTTATGCATCTATCCCCCACTGAGTAATATCACATAGTTCATTATAAAGCATGTGTTAAATATTGTTAAGTCCCCACTGAACAGAAAAGCCATTTCAGAGATTCCGTATACTTAATTGGACCAGGAAAACATTTTCAAAATGTTTTTGAACATAAATAATAATTTATATTAATTTTTCAAACATTAAAAACATTTTATTGAAATACCCCCGGATCCGGATTTTATCCAATCAAGTATAGACTTTCTCTCTCCTTAATATTCTCCCAAAAAGAGTAGTGAATTCTTTGTTGAGAATCTCTTTCGAATAAGACCCAACACTACGAGTCCAGCGTACTGATATATAGTCAAAGAGACATCAACCGTTGGCACACCAAAACGCGCAGTGCATATCTACATCGATAAGGACCCCTCAGGTCAGGGGATTGATCATAAACTACTTAAGAGAATTTCATTTTCTTATAAACCGATAATATATCACATGTGTAAATCTCAAGTGATTCAGTTCAATGTACACAGTATGTACACTCACATTTGTGCACTGAAATCAACATATCTAAGTATACACAATGTGACCACCATGAAGAAAAGGTGTCCAATCTTGCCCCTAGTGGTGAATAGTTTTAAGTTAACAAACCTATGGACAAACAGAGCTCAATAAATAATCATGCTAATTAAAACTAAATTAAACAATTTAATTTAAATAAACAAGTTTGTACATTAAAGCAAATTTTCCATAAACCTAATGCCCATGTTCTCAACATGTTTCTCAAATACACTAGGTGACAAACCCTTAGTCATAGGATTAGATAGATTCTGAGCAGAGTCATATCACCACGCTTTATAATCTCACAAATTAAGTGATATTTTCATTCCATGTGCTTGTTCTTCTGATGAGCTCTTGGTTCCTTTGCTTGTGCTATGACTCCCTGGTTGTCACAATACAACATGATGGGATGCTTGACGAGCTCAGGGACCACTACTAGGTTGGTCAAGAATTTCTTGAGCCAAACCCCTTCTTTAGTTGCTTCACTAGTTGCCAGGTATTCAGTCTCAGTAGTGGAGTTGGCCGTTGACTTCTATTTGACACTCTTCCAAACTATAGCACCACCTCCCATAACAAATACCATTCTTGATGTAGATTTTCTGTCATTTTGTTAATTTGAAAATCTGAGTCTGTATAACCCACAACTGACAACTGGTCAATACCATAGACTA
This sequence comes from Macadamia integrifolia, assembly GCF_013358625.1. NCBI lineage: Eukaryota > Viridiplantae > Streptophyta > Magnoliopsida > Proteales > Proteaceae > Macadamia > Macadamia integrifolia. Next base: position 283,596 of record NW_024870469.1, on the reverse strand, counting down.
GGAAATAATCTTTGGTCCTACTCAAATACTTGAGGATGCTTTTGACAGTAGTCCGATGCTCTTATCCTAGATTAGATTGATAACGGCTCACAATCCCTACCTATGATAAATGTCTGGTCTAGCACATAACACTGCATACATGAGACTCCCTACAGCCGAAGCATAAGGGATTCTCTTCATTGCCTCAATATCCTCAACAGTTTGAGGACATCGTGATTTAGACAGAGTGATTCCATACCTGAAGGGTACACTTTCTTTCTTGGAATCTTGCATGTTAAACCTATCTAGTATTTTGTCAATATAATTGGATTGTGACAAGCCTAACATCCTATTATTGCGATCTCTTACAAGCTTTATTCTTAGGATGTAATAGGCTTTACTAAGATCCGTTATTGAGAATGTTTTGGATAGCCATACCTTTGTAGATGAACGCAATCCCACATCATTCCCAACGAGCAAGATATCATTCACATATAGGACAAGAAAACAAACACTATTCCCATTGAACTTCTTATAAACGCATGGCTTATCAATGTTTTGTTTAAACCCAAACTTTTTGATGATTTGATCAAAACGTATGTTCCAACATCTAGAAGTCTGTTTAAGACCATAGATCGATCTCAAAAGTCTACACTTGTTTTCTTTCCCTGGGGAAGCAAACCCTTCTAGCTAATGCATGTATATGACCTCATCTAAATGTCCATTAAGGAAAGTGGTCTGTACATCCATCTGTCATATCTCATAATCATAGTGTGCAGCAATCGATAATAAAATCATAATGGATTTAATCATTGCTACTGGTGAAAAGGTTTCATCATAATCCACCCCTTCTTTTTTTTTTTTTGTAACCTTTTGCCACCAGTCTTGCTTTGAAACGCTCCACATTCCCATCCACACCTCTCTTCCTCTTGAAGATCCATTTACATCATATAGGCTTAACACCTTGAGGTAGATCCTCTAGAGTCCAAACGTGGTTGGAATGCATGGAGTCAATCTCAGAGCGCATGGCTTCCTTCCATTGAACAGAATCAATATCCTTCAAAGCCTCTTTGTAGGAAAACGGGTCTGACTCGATAGTGTCAGAAACTATGTAGAACTCTTCCGCCTTTTGATCATCTTCATTGAGAAGTGTCAAACAAGTTGGAGGCCTGATAGACCTCCCACTCTGTCGAGGCTCTTGGGGTTGATTCACTTCAATGGGTATGTCAATAGGAGGTACAATAAGTGCAGAAGGTTCTTGATCATTAGATATTTCTTTTATGACCATTGGATCCGATTTACAAGTGACCAGATCATTTTCAAGGAACGTCGCATGTTTACTAACCAAAACTTTCTAATCAACATGGTCATAGAAGTGATAGCCGATAGTTGTTTTAGGGTATCCTAGGAAGTAGCATCTATTTATTCGGGATTCCAACTTATCTATTTGTTGCTTCCTTACATGTGCAATGCAATCCCAAAGCCTAATATGTTGTAGGCTAGGCTTTCGCCCATACCACAACTCAAAGGGTGTCTTAGGGACAGATTTTATTGGAACCCTATTCAAAATATAGATGGTGGTCTCCAAGGTAAAACCCCAAAATGATGCAGGTAATTCTAAATAACTGAGCGTAGACTGAACCATATCTCATAGGGTACAGTTTCGTCTCTCTGCTACACTGTTTTGTTGAGGTGTCCCTAGGACTGTCAATTGAGAAAGAATCCCAACTTGTTTTAAATAGTCCCTAAACTCATCTGATAAATACTCTCCTTCTCGATCTAACCGAAGGGTCTTGATGCACTTACCCAATTGCTTTTCTACCTCAACTCAGAACTCTTTGAACTTTTCAGAGGTTTCCGATTTTCAGTGCATTAGGTAAATGTATCCATACCGAGAGTAGTCATCAGTGAAGGTTACAAAATATTCATAACCATACCTCGCTTGAACATTTATGGGACCACATACATCAAAGTGTATTAATTCCAACAAGTCCTTAGCCCTCTTACCCTTAGATGAAAAGGGTTTCTTAGTCATTTTTCCTTATAGACAGGATTCATAGGTTTGGTAAGGTTCTACGTTTAGACTCTCCAAAGAGCCATCCTTAACCAACCTGTTAATTCTATCTATTCCAATATGACCTAACCTAAGGTGCCAAAGATAAGTGGAATTATCTAGAGCTGATTTCCTTTTTAAAGTTACATTTGAAAATTCAATTGCATTTAAAACAGGTTTCAAGAAATACAAACCATTTTGTAAACAACCAATTGTAATAAATAAACTATCCAAATGAATAGATAATTTAAATCGAAATTGAAATGAATATCCATCAACAACCAGTTTAGAAGCAGAAACAATATTCCTTCTAAAGGAAGGAACATAAAAACAATGTTTTAAAATTAAAACTATTTTTCCAAAATGCAAACTAAATTCTCCTACGGCCTCTACTGTGGCCTCAGCTCCATTTCTCATCTTGAGACGAACCTCATCCTTATTGAGTCTTCTTATCCTCCTGAACCCCTGCAATATATTACAAATATGGGTGATCAAACCAGAGTCAACCAACCAAGTATTAGATGGCTCTTCTGACAAATTAGACTCATAAAGGACATAGGTTTCAAATGTACCTTCATCTGGCTTCTTCTTTAGAGTAACCAGGTATCCACAATAATTTCTCTTCCAATGTCCATCCTTTTTACTGTAAAAACAAGATCCCTTCTCAGGTTTCTTGCCCTTCTCCACTTCCTTACTAGCCACATTAAGGGTCTTACCCTTATTGGTCTTCTTCTTCTTCTTCTCACCTTTCGGTTTAGAGGAAGAAAGTTTGTTTTCAGTAGACACGACCTCAAGTTTTTTCTTCTTATGTGCCGCCTCCACTTCTTGCAACATGTTACCTAGCTCTGGAAGCTCTGAAATTTTATTCATATTATAATTACAAATAAAAGTTCGTAGATTTCCTGAGGTAGTGAGTAGTGTATGACATCAGTTTTATAGTTCAGATTAAAGGATGTCCCCAAGGCTTCCAGTTCTTGGAATAAATTCCGTAATTTCATCACATTGTCGAGATAATTGAAATCCCTGAAGTCATCTTAGTGCTGTGGAGGAGAGTGACAAGCTGATGATGTACATGTTTGTTTTGCTTACCATACAACTTCTTCAACTCCTCCAACATGTCTTTAGCAAAATTTAGATCCTTTACAGAATCCTTAATGATCTTGCCTATTGAATTCAAAACAAGGAACTTAGCCTTAGAATTGTTTTGTCGAAACAACTCATAGGCAGCTTTCTCCTTGCCCTCTATAGTGTTAGGGAATGAAGTTTCTTCATCTTCTATGACAGAAATTAGACTTTCTACAGTTATGAGCAATTTAATGTTCCACCTCTAGTCAATATAGTTGAGTCCAGTCAAGATGTGGTTTTTAATGAGGGTATCGTAGTTCATTTGGCTTGACATATTGAATATCTACATGATGTACAAGGAAAAATTAGCATGATTAATATTGTTGAAAAGAAATGGCAAGTCTAAATACAATGATAACCCACACCTTAAGCTTCCCTTTAGCTATGAGGTGTGATTGGAATATCTCAACCCTTATGCACATGACTTAGCCTATCGGAGTTCATCATATACATGTTGGTTGAGTGGACTATATTGTCTGTCTCGAAGACTTCCAATACTTTTGGCCACTTGAGTGTTGTGTCCATTTTTATCGGTTAACATACACTCAAGTCAAGTGTATACCCTTTGTTTCAGGGTCAATCATAGCATCATGAGCTAGTATCTACTATCGCAGTACACCTCCCATTGACCATATTCTTTACCTATCACATATGAGATAAATGAAGACAGTCTCAAGGAACTACTCAAGCATTATCCTATCGGCTTCTACAAAAGTAGACCAAGGTGACCTCTACATCTACCAACTAAGGGAGGCCATGGAAATCCCAACAGTTAGGGTTTTCCATATCACACTTGCTTTTAAGTTTAGGGAATAGGAACCGTCATCTCTTCTAAAAGCATAATAGGGTGATGATATCATCATACATCACATATAACTAAGAATCATAAAATAATCATCCACATGAAATATAAAATAAAGCCTTAGTGGTTATGGGATAGCATTTGAAAACAGATTGACTTTGTCATCACATGCAAGTCATTTTGATCCCAAGATGGGTGGGAGTAACATAGCCTCTTTTATTACTCCCACACAGCATAATTATGTGATAATGCAATTCAAATAATTATAACCAAGATAACTTTTATACTGAAAGAGAACAAAAAAACTTGCTTCTCCATCTCCCGTCGCTTCCTCTAAGCAATCTCCTTCTACAGTCTTTTCACGATCAAATAAAAATAAAATGCCTAATTCTATTACATTCATTTAAAATAAAGAAAAATTGGGAAACCAACCCACCATCTGGGCTACCCAAGCGGAGTACATATTTTTATAACAAAGAAAAAGGGAGAGAGAGAGAAAAAATAAAATAAAATACAAACCACCACATAAATGCATGCCATGCTATCCAAATATCCATCATCATGGTCCATTTTAAATCCCATAACTACTAACAATATCATAACTTTTACACATATTACGTATTAATCCTTTCAATTTCATTCCAATAATGTGGAAAAATAACAATTATAAAAACCACATAAAATTTTACTAACATTTAGTAAAAACTCATGTTGTCATGTCATTAAAAAACATGTGTGCATCTTATCTCATATATATGCACATACAACCTTTTTAAAATTAAATCACATTTAATGTAAAAAATGTATTTAAGTAAAATAACCCATATGGAAGAATGTAGTACATACCATAATCATGGTTTAAAATATCTCTGATACCGATACGAAACCTTCCGATACGTATCTTAAATTTAGCCGACCGATACGATACACACCGATACAATACATTAAATTTTTAAAATCCTTTCGTATCGATATATATCCTATGATACATACCGATACGCATCAATACACCATCGATACACATTGATACGATATACACCGATACGACTATGAAAAATATAAAATCGAGGTGAAATGTACATTTTGGTATGTATCGATACGTATCGGTGAGTATTGATGTGTATCGATCAGTACGTATCGGTGAGTATCGATATGTATCGATCGATACGTATCGATGAGTATCGGCATGTACCGATATAGTGCGCTATGGTCATATAATGGCCAAGATGGGTAATTTTTCAGAAAAACATGATTTTTTTAGGGGTTTTTGTTCCAAAGTTGCTACCAGCCATATTTCTCACCAACTAAAGTGGAAATCAAAGTTGAGAATAAGGGTTTTACATTTATGGGACAACTACAAACCTTGAATTCTTAGTGTTATACCCTCAATTTAATATTTATGCATAATACATATTATCAATAATTTTTTTTAACAAATTCTTTATGCAAAAGTGTTTAAAAAAATGTTGCCTATCTATTTATGTGTGTATTTTTAGCGTATCTTAGTGTATCTCCGATACGATACGATACCCTCCGATACGTATCTTAATTTTGACCGACCGATACGATGACCGATACCGATACTTTAATCCTTGACCATAATGGGTTCTTATAATGAAAGATACTCATAATTAAAGAAAAATAATCTTTTCTAAGCAATTGGGCTCAAAGCCCAGAACATTAGAGCTTAAGGTTAAGCCCATTGCCAAAGGGACAAAAAGGTCTTTGAAAAAAACAAACCCTACCTGTCATCTTCATCTTCTTTCTTATGAATACTTCTACCCAACCGCCGCCAAGCTTGCAACACTTGCAGGTTTGGGTTTCCTTTCCCTTTTTTTTTTTTTAATTAAATAATAATCAACCACAATACCACCAAGGCCGGCCGAAGCTAGCCAAGGTGGCACGGTCCTGGGAGGAGGCAACTTGGCCAAGAGCCAACAAAGTTTCATGAAACCCCCCCCCTTTTTTTAATAAAATAAGAGTTTACTATTCTGAACAGTACATTACTGTTCAGGTGAATAGTGAACACAAGTGCATTACCTGAAACAACCATTAATGGAAAGATGTAGATCATTACCTGAAACTCCACAAGTGCAGAGCCTCCACACGATCTTAGCCCTTTTACATTGAATCCTTCCCACATGTACAGCTTTGCGTTCCCTTTAAGTCCAAGCTCCTCCACAATAGTCAGGGTTTTCACAAAACCCTAATTACCACTCAATTATTAGTATAGAGATCCAGAGGGAGAGAGAGGGAGAATAGCACGGCTATTAAAAGAGGAGAAAATTAGGATCCTTTATTGCTTTAGTTTTTAGAGTTCATATATATCTCCAACCAAAATCCCTATTAGTTAGAGTTGTAGATAAACCCAACTTTGGCATAGAGATTTCCTACTTGGAGCCAATCACTCACTAAAACCAATCTTATTATTATTGATAAGATATTAAATAAATAATAATTTAATAATTCCTTTTTCTTACCAGCTCTATTGTGCAGCACCTCCACATTCCACTGTTATGTTTCCCCCAACCTCCCATTCCCCTTTTACCCCCCCCCCCCAACATCTCCCTTCTCCCTACCTCCCCCCTCCAACCTCCAACCTCCAACCTTCACCTTCACCTCCACCTCCACCTCCACCTCCACCTCCACCTCCACCCACAACCAAAGAAGAAAGCCAGAATCATCAAACACCATGAGATGTCAAAGAGTGATGGCAAGTCGGAGTCAATGACATCGTCCGCAGCACTGAAGGGGGATGAAGGAGAGATGATGAGAATGGACGGAGGAAAGGTTGGTGATCTCCTAGGCCACGGGATAAGAGCAGGGGGGAAGAGAGAGAATCCTGCAGTCAGCTAAGAAAGAGAAATGCAAGGTCGGCCACATTGAATGGGTGGGATCTCTTTCTCTTCATCCTAGGCCAATAGGATGTGGGCGTGGAAGGGCGTGGGAGATTTCATTTTACGCTGTCAACTCGGATAGCATTTCCAACTTAATACATATTTTCCTCCCTAAGACGTATAGTATGCCACCTCACATTCTCATTTTTTATTGTTTTTTCCTCTCTTGAATAATTGGAAGGAGAGAAATAGCCTCACTATCCTCTTTTTTCATTGTTTTTTCCCTATCTTCGAAAACACGAAGGGAGAAGAAAGCTCTTGATCGCCCAATCCTACACCTATGCAAGGGCCAATGCACAAGGGCCAATGAGGAGGCTCACATGGACATGAGGTGGGGTTTTTGTATTTCACAAATGGTTCTTTCTATGAACTATTTAATGGGAGAGGGTTCCATAAAAGATAGTATTGCCCTTGTGTCAACATGATGCCGACTAATAGGAAAGGATGGGATTTCTACCTTTCATGAGAGATGGAGGAGGTCGCTACCCTCTATGTCTGGGCACAAGGACCACGATTTCGCTATTTAATATACAGTGCCACCCCTTAGAGAATGTCATTATTAGAGAGACACCCCCTCCATAATACCAAATTATGCACACACCCCCTACCGTTAGTCTTTGTTACGGAATATACCTTAAATGTTGATACAGCTGGTACATTTTTTTTTCTAAATACCAAAATACCAAGTGAAGTGCCCAATATACTCTCTCTTAACCCCCTAACCCCAAATCAAAAAAGACCTCCTTTATCCCCAGATCCTTTTCTCTCCGTGAAGAGCATCAACGATTTCTCTCTGTGAAGAGCAACGGTGGTAGCTACAAACTGGCAATGAGTGGCAATGGGAGGAGGTTTGCGCTTCTTCTTCCCTAATCGAGATAGGTCTGTGCTTCTTCTTTGAGTCCTTCCCTTCTTCTCAACCCTAAACCCTCTGTACTTCTTCCCTTAAAAATTCTTCTTCTTCTTCGTGTCTGAAAGGAATACTAAGAGGTATTTAGTCTATTTATTGTCTATTTAACTGAACAAACTGAAGCGAATATTGGTTCAGTCTGCCAATTTTGCCTTAGTTTTGTGCCTGTGCATATGCGTGGAACATATTGTTCTGTTTGGAATTTGAACCCTCATTTGCTGCTTAAAACAGTCTGAATAGTCTACATTGTGGTTCATGGGTTCACACTGTCTGGCCCATATCAATCTAGTTTTTGTTCTCTAGCATTGGCACCCAAAGTGATGCTATTTAACTTTTTAGAATCTAGTGGGTAATAAATTGATTGAAGGGTGAGCGCAGGGAATGGAGAAGGGGAGATGGGGAGAAGAGTTTTACTCCTCTCAAAACCACAATGAAGGTTTGGGGTATTAAGGAGTTGGTGTAAAATAGGATGAGGTTATATGTTTTAATCAAAGGGGCAAAATTGTCATTTCAAAATCTCACTTGACAACTGACGATAGGGGGTGCGAGTGTAATTTGGTATTATGCAGGGGGTGTCTCCCTAATAATGGTATTCTCTAGGGGATGGCACTATAAATTTCCCTTAAATTTATTGGATCATTTCTAACTCTATAGCCCACCACCACCATTTTTCAGACTTCCAATTGTGTGATGATGATTTTTGTTACTTCCAATCTTTCAATCATTTTGAAACCTCTATTTCAACTTTCAACAATGATCAAGTGTAATAAGCTTAAATTCAGGCAAACGAGTACACATTTATATGCACAAAATGTTTGAAAAAATTATAGACCCAACTAAACTACCATGTGGTTGATCTAGTTCTGTGGGTAAGAGTGATCCTATCATCAATAATGCAGGAACCTAGCTTCCAACAAAAATGAAAATAAAATGAGGGTTAGACCATTCAAACATTATCTATATAATATGTACCAAACATTGACGTGAAGGACGCAGTTAAGTGTTTGAAGCAAAAAACTTGAGTGTTAATCATGGTTTAAGATACTGGAATCAGTCTTGGGATCAGACACGGCCGATAACAATCCGACCCCAATCTGGATCAAACTTTTATTGGCTGGATCGGACAGAAAATACACCTAGTTGTCATAAAAAAACTGGAGTGTCAATAATACTGACCATCATGCGATCAGTCAACAGTCTTAACATCTCAATGACATGAACATTAGAGTCAAGCTATGAGGTATCAGTATCTGATATGCTGGTCAAGTCCGTATCGGTTGAACAGTATGGACTAGGAGTAAAAAAAAAAAAAAATACTTGTTTTTTAAGGACAATCTAAGGCATTTCTGTCTAATACAGGCGATCCGAAACCAATACATGCCAATACCATATCGGTTTTTGGGATGGTACTACCATGGCTCTAATACCAAATTAATGTGTTGCTAAATAACCACAGAAACCACCCACAAGTGCTACCAAAAAAGCAAAAAGAAACCACCCACAAGGTAGAACAATAGGGTGAACTGAATGAAGACCAGAATAGAGAGAAATAATTAGGCTCCGTTTGGTATCGTTCTAAAAAAAGGTTTTTGGAGTTTTTTTGTTCTATTGGAACGAAAAAACGGAATCTTCTGTTTGGTGCACTTATGGTCTGTTTCTATTTTTTTGGAACAAAAACTGAAAAAATGAGATTGGACGGAACTCAATGGACAGATTAGGACATATGAGTAAAGTACTAAAGTTAGTAAGTAATCTCAGAAATTATTAACTTGCTAATATCCAGCAAACTGATCAGTTGATGGAACTCAAATTTTGATCAATGGTAGGGTACTAACAGTAGAAGAACACTTAAAAATCTCTTGGAGAACTGATGGTCAGATGAGGGGATAGGAGATAATAACACAACTGAAATGAGAATCTAAAAAGACAGATTTATCAACTTACTGACTAGAACTGATGGTCAGATGAGGGGATAGGAGATAATGACACAACTGAAATGAAAATCTAAAAAGACAGATTTATCAACTTACTGACTAGTAGCAGACCCGTCAATAGATGAGGCCGAGAATTAAAGTCGAAGGAAAGTCTCTAATGGAAGACAAAACCTGCAAACACCACTTGAACAGAATGGTAGTTATATAAGGGATGAAAATTCATAACTGCCACAATGAAAAATCTACAGAAGCACAGGGTCTCACTTTTTACGGGATCACTGTCAACTGTACTTCAACTTCATGAACAGCAGGAAATATCACAGCTTCAGGTCTTGAACAGTTCCACAGAGAACAAGGTTGCATTAGAAACAAATATAAACAAATAAGGAAGACAGAATGAAGAAATAAGAGTATATGAGCACAGCCTCTCACCTATGGCCTTGGTTAGTATCTCATCAACCACAACGGCATCTCACAAATCAACTCTCTCAAAACTACGGCACAAAAGTCTAGCATTCTCTTCCATAAAATTGTGGGGTATGGGCACAAAGGCCCTTAAAATATATAGATAGTTGCAGTTACCCCTTGAAAGAAAACAGAAAAATAGAAAGTGAGAAGAAGAGGCCCTTGCATGTTAGTGATTGTTTTGTACAATGAGAAACTGAAACTAGAAGATACAATAATAGTTCAGTCACTACTACTAAATACCCAAATAAGTAACTAGGTTTAATAAATAGAAACTACTCAATCAACCCGCACGATTCTGGTTCATTAAAAACCAGTAACACCCAGTGATGCTTCAGGAAAATAATAGAAAGCATCAATGTGAGAATTACTGGCAGATGCATTATGTAAAGGTGCTCTGGCAGCAGCCCCATCCACTCAATTTCCTAGACAATAGGCAAAGAGGTCACTACATATAAAACCAAGCAACGCCTTTTGGTCCTTTTGATCACAAGAACTGTTCTAAGACTATATAAGTAACTGAGAAACAAAACCATGTAAACCTTGACAACATCACATCTCATGTTCTAGCAGTTATATGAAAAACTTAAGTAACATTCTGGATGGCTAGGACCATGGTTCTAAGTATCGAGATTGGATCGGCCGTATCGTGTCGGTATTGGTTGAGACCGATACCGATATGTGACCGATCCGGATCACTTATCAGTATCATTTCAAGGTAAAATTGTAAAGAAACTCTACTTTTTGTGAAAAGTAAGAGCAAAAGTGACCAATCTGCTCCAATCCAGAATGTTATCTGATCGATACCGATACCAATACCGATAACTAAATCCTTGGCTAAGACTCTGATTTTGAAGATTAAATCCAAGCCAATCAAACACCAATACACTAGATTGCTTGTATTAGAAACTTATATGCTGGTCAACAAATATCTGGAATCAATGACAGTTACTAAAGGATCAAGGCCATCAGATTGGAAGGGGTGTGTGTGTATTGGGGGGGGGGGGGGGAATAAAGAGTCATAATGAAGGGTTGGTGTTCGATCCATCAACTCCTTGCGGTGGGAAGCCCAGAAGGATCTTCTTCTTCAAGTGTTCTTCTTCTCTTCCAAGCTTTATCCAGTAATCTATTGCTGATCATCAAACCAGGCAGTCAGACCCCAGTTCTGCCCAGAATTTCCATTAACTTCCTAATTGGTTCTCTGCTCCCTGAAGCACTTCCAGCCATAGGCTTTGACTGAAATTCTGGTCGAACCTTCCTTCCTACCAAAAGTGAAAATTGACCCTTGTTTGGGCTATTTCAGACTAACCAATTTGAGATATTGTAAGTCTCTTGATTTTTGTCGTATAGTGACTTTACATACCAAGAACCAGAACCAATAGAGCTAATCTATTTTCTTCTGTTTCCATGGATGTTTGTCCATGATTTATGATCTGTTATGACCCTATTCTTATATCTGATTTAGTCTTTTCATCTGGTTTATATTCTGATCTAATAAACTCCAGTTTCTGGATACGAATTTCTGATTTACAGATCTGTTTCTTCCTTAGTTCTGACCTGTTTGTGCTGCTATTCTACCTTGGTTATTTGGTTGTTCTTTGATTAAAAAAACCCTACAGCTGTGAGCTTGGTTGACCTGTCCACCTTAGCTCTACATTAACTGGTATAAGAGCATGGCAGAGAAGAACACTTGAAGAACAAGATCCTCTTGTGCTTGCCACCACATGAAGTTGTCGGATCAAACACCAACCCTTCATTGTGATCAGATACACAGCAGTTTCTCACAGTATCGGTATCAGTATCGGTATCGGTTTCCGTAACGGTAGCCAAAATTAAGATACGTATAGGAGGGTATCGTATCGTATCGAAAATACACTAAGATACTTTAAAGATACGCACATAAATGGATAAGAAAATACTTTTTTATACATTTTTGCATGAAAAAAAGTAGTTAAAGAAGCTATATATAACATGTATTATGCATAAACACTAAATTGAGAGTATCGCACTAAAAATCCAAGGTTTGTAGTTGTCCTATAATGTAAAATCCTTGTTCTCAACCTTGATTTCCACTTTAGTTAGAGAGAAAAATGGTTGGCAGCAACTTTGGAACAAAAACACCTCAAAAAAGTGTTTTTTTTTTCTGAAAAATGACTCATCTTGGCCATTTTATGACCGTAGCGAACCGTATCGGTGTGTATCGACATACCGAAACATACATTTCACTTTGATTTTGAATTTTTCATAGAGTATCAGTGCGTATCGTATTGGTGGTGTATTGGTATGTATCGTAAGATACATATCAATACAAAAGGGTTTTAAAAATTTCACGTATCGTATCGGTAAGGGCCAATACGTATCCGTATCGGCCGATACGGTACGATACAGACCGATACTTTAAACCATGCTCACAGAGAAGCAGCAACAGCAAAGTTATTTCATAAAATCATTCAGCTATGGGAGCCTCTCCTTGCTATGTCTTAATAGCGGCTATGGGGGAGGGACCAATATTGTGAAATCTAAAAAATCTTACCCATGGTTTTAAGTATCGGTGCATATCGTGCCGTATCGGCCGATACGTATCCGTATCGGTAGGCATCGGCACGATACATACCGATACGCTACATAGAATTTTAGGCCCCCTTTTGCGTATCGCCTTATCGTACGTATCGTATCGTGCCGTATCGTATCGGTACCGATACGTACGATACTCTGCGATACGAACTTTTGAAAATCTGGAAATTCCCGAGAGTATCGATACCGTATCGGTATGTATCGACCGTATCGTGCAGTATCGAGCCGTATCGTACTGTATCGGTACCGTATTGGTATGTATCGATTGAAAATATGAAAATTCCCGTGAATGTGCCTTTTGTTGTTTGAAACAAACACTTCAAACTCTCACCAATAGTTTTCTATATTTCTCTTCTTTCTTCCCCTTTGATTCACACACCTTTTTGGAGACTCAAATGGTAGATTGAAAGAAACATTGTCGAAGTGAATGGTTCAAAGAATGAGAAAAACATAGTCCAAGAAGAACCTTGAACTTGAAAGTTGAAAATTTTGAATAGTAAGTTCTTGAATCTTTACACACTTTTTTCAACTTTAACCTTAGATTTCAAGTTTTTTTACAAATCTAAGATTCATCATAGGGGTGTCAACCGGTCGGGTCGGTTCGGTTTCGGTCAGGCTTAATCGGGCTTGAAGACTTTCAAAGGCTATACCATGTCCGCCCATTTAACTAATCGAGCTTAGTTATTGAGGGCATGGTACACTTTATATTCGGTCGGTCGGCCTCGGGCTATAATCAGGCCACCTTAATCGGGCTTTAGTCGGGCCTTAATTGGGCTACGGACATGTTTAATGTTAAACGGGTTTTAACCAATTTTTAAACGGGCCCTCTTTAAAATGTGTTCTTATATTTTGGCCCACTCATGCAAGCCCAAAAAAATGACAATAAATTAATAAATGATACCAAATATAACCATTATTTAAAATGTGAACATGTTTTTACTTTTTAGTTTTTACTTTATAATTTGGGGGGTAAAATAGGTATTTTACAATCATTAAAGGGTCGGGCTAGGCCAGTGCACAATAGGCCGGTCTCGATCGGGTGTTAAACGGTCGGTCTCGATCGGGCGCCCGACGGTCCAAGTGGCAAAACCAAGACCGACCGTTTATAAACGAGCCGGGCTCAAGCCCGACACATTTAATAAATGGTCCGGGCTCAAGCCCGACATGTTTAATAGACGGTCCGGGCCAGGCCGGTCTATAAACGGTCGGTCCCGATCGGTTTAGTCAGTTCGGGCCACGAATTGACACCCCTAGTTCATCATACTTAGAATCACATTTTGTACATCATTATTACATGAAATCATTGGATTTATAAGGATTTACAAACTTTTTTCAAGAGAAAATGAAGGTTTCAATTTATTTCAAATTTCTTAGATCTACTCATGCTCAATGATTAAAAATGTTTAGATTTTTTATATGTTATGTAAAAACAAGTGTTCTACAACTTCCATGGAAAATTTTGATTTTTCTCAAAAAAATATATTTGTCTATCAATATGATACCCTCATCATTTTGAACATTTTCAACTCAATATATTTGTCTATCAATACGATACCCTCTACTTAAGTATTTATGCATTCTACATGTTATATATAACTTTTTTTAACTGTTTTTTTATGCAAAAGTGTATAAAAATGTGTTCCCTATCCATTTATATGCGTATCTTTAGCGTATCTTAGCGTATCTCCGATACGATACGATACCCTCCGATACGTATCTTAATTTTGACCGACCGATACGGCGACCGATACCGATACTTTAATCCTTGATCTTACCCTTTCCTGCCGATACCAATTTTGTTGTTCCCAATCGATTCTGTTGATTATCGGACATGAATCTGGAGATGGTGCAGATGCTGCTTCCCTGTTAGTTTTTTTAATGGTTTTATCTTCCTTTCTTTCATAAAAAATTAAAAATTAAAAATAAAAGAAAGGGGCACGATTCCATTTTCTCATTCCCATGGAAGTGAATTTAGGAAGGCCAGATTGCTAATAAGTAAACAAAACCATGTAAACCATGCCAACATTACATTTCATGTTCTAGCAGTTATATGAAAAACTTAAGATACTGAACGGCTAGGACTGTGATTTTGAAGATTTAAATCCACGCCAATCAGTCAACACTGCTTTAGATTGCTTGTATTAGAAACTTTTATACTGGTTAACAATAACCTGAATCTACACCATTTACTAAAGCATTCCAGTCCTTCAGATTTGATGGGGGAAAAGAATAAAGAGAGAAATAACAAATGTAGTCTTTCTATCATATTTTCATTGGCAAAATCAATAATCTTATTACACAAGGCAATCATGAGATATAGAGGAAATCATGTTGGTGCAAACACTGCAAACAATTGACACACACAAACTGAAGCCCCATGAGAACAGTTGAAGGTGTTAACCCTCTATCTGTCAGTGGTTACATATGTTCTACCCAATCCACAAAATCAGATCAAGTCATTTTGCCTAAATAGATTTCAAAAATGAAAATGCAGGGCCTGCCTATTTATAACTTCTAACCATTGTCAATGGATTATGAAGATGAAAAAACAAAACAAAATGCAACAGAATCAATTTGGGTATGGAATCAACTCTGAGAAAACATGCAATTTTTTCCTAAATTGGATAAAACCAGAAACCTTCTAAAAGTTAAAATCATATAAGCAGATTAATCACTTGGTTCAACAAACTTGGAAAATATCGGTCAACATATTGATCAAGAGGTAATAGAGAAACACCACAAAAGGTCCTCTCTCTATTAGGCTATGGCCACTTATAATTGATTTATCTTCATAAGATTACCTTCAGAGGATATCAGTAGAAGTACTGAAGAAATAGTTCAACCCCACCCCCCCAACCCCCCTTTCCCCTTCCCCTTCCCCTCCAAGGGACTAAAGATTTTAGTTAATTTTTTATAAAAGCAAACACAGCATGCTATAATACTTGGCAAAGAGTGAAGTACGGGGAGAAAGAATTTCTAATAAATCATGATAAATTTCCTGGAATTGTTCTGTGCTAATAGTTATCAGGGAAATAGATAAAAGCAGTTCTCAGATCACTTTCATGGCCTATTGCCAAAGCCAAAACACAACACTAGCATAGGGCCTCAGGAAGATGTACCAACAAAGTATACAGAATTGTTGGACAACCCATGAATCTTGACATGGCTTAATTTAAATTTTGTAACTCCCTTCGTAAGTAATATAAGCTTCCTGTCCAGAAGACCAATCCACAAGGTAAATGCATCTCATCAAGCAATTCTGTCCTAAACACATTGTAGTTGAGATGACTTTCAATTGTCCAGTAGAGAGAGAAGGAAGTGCAACCCCTGGCTGCCTGATTAGAGACTTTCTCAGCTCCCAGTATATAAAGCAAAACTAAGGAAAGCAAATTTGGTAAAAGCCACCAGCTTGTGTTTGCTTTCAAGGTTTTGATTTTTTACCTTGTTTGAACAACATCATTGGAGTTGGGTAGGTTTGGTTGATGAAAATTTGCAGAGGGAGGCTAACACAAACACACAGAAGATACTCAGTCAATGCCAAAAGTATATTGCTATTAATAATTTCCATTGTTAAGAAATGATGTAGTAATTCAGAAATGCAAGTACTGGGATTGGCTTAATGGATGTAAACTGCATTGTTGAATTCTTGAATTACAATTAATGTCCCTCATTATCAAATTTTGCAAAAATAAATTATCGGTATTACTAAAAACTTGTAGCTTGGAGGTGTAGAATCAAATTAGAACTATTTCAATGTATAATCTCAATGTTACCAAGTTTGGCAAACCTATGTCCAAGCATCCTAAACATGTTCAACAGATATTATATAGATTAATTAAGCAAACACATCTGGAGAGAAAAGTTGACTGGAAAAAAAAAATTTGAGAAGAGGGTCCACAACATATCACAGTACATCTATATAGCATTATTTATTTTATTTTATTTTATTTTATTTTATTTATTTTATTTTATTTTATTTTTATTTTTTTTTTTTGAGTTAGATCATTAAGGTGGACATCCCTGTTGCATCAACCAGCCATACTCAAGAGCTCCAATACTGCATTTCATTCAGATAATACAGACATTTAGAATACAAATTTTATTGTTTAATCACTTTTAATGCAAATCTGATAGCATTCTTTAAGCAAACAATTCAGCATCATTTTGAATACTGATGAAGATGTCTCACTTGGGCTATGAGTTTGAGCTAGGAAAAGGTTAGTTACCTGGACCAGTACATTTATATAAGCAGCCATTGGAAATATGCCATCAACCTTCCTCCTCATAGACACCTGAGATACATATGCATTTGGTGAAGAAATTCATCTTGACAACAAAAGAGTAGGCATATATAATTCCAATCCTCAAGTTTATTGAGGCTCCAAACAAAACAATCCATACTAAGCAAATTTTTGCAACCTAAGCTATTATGCTGCATTGAGTTTCAACACTTCAATAACAAATAAGATTATAAACTTTGACAAAAATCTTTTGACCCTTGAGATCTATGATTTAATTTATAGGAAGGTCGCCCAAACACTGCTGCCCCTCCAAAACATCACAATTCATGTCAGCCACAATGCCAAACCTCTTACAAATGTAATGCAATTTAGGATGTCCTCAGCAAATATGAACTCCGAAGACTAAAAAAATTTCAGAATTGCTCAAAATCTGAAGACTGTAAAAAGTGAAGAATTGTTTCTCTCCCTTCAAAGCTCTCATAAACAGTATGAACAACAAATGTAAACAGAACTTTTTCAAATAATCCTTAATTGTTCCATTCATTCTTCCCAGAATATGAAACATTCAGTAGCAAGCCAGCACAGACATCATGTCTAAATCGAATCTAATATCACTTCCAATGAACAAACTGCATTCCATAGTTTTAAACAACTTAAGAGAGAAATTAACAACTCCACTTATGCAAGGAGAATACAAAATTGTAACTGAATAAAGTCATAATATTGCTATCAAAATCTTTACATGAGCAAGTATACTCATGTCGAGAAAATGCAGATAATTCTCAAAAAATGAAGAGAAAATTTTTACAAATAGCCTACCCCCTCCCTTTATCAGACACAATTTTGGATTCAAGAATTCCCATCTTACTTTGGTAAACCTTTAGCAGATGAGGTTGTTTAGACAGATACTTGTTCACAAACCGATCCAAGAACTTATCTTCAGTCAACAAGAAAGCCCCACCCACACTTTGCTTCTTCACTAGATCCTTTGTGATCAAAACCTGAAGAACAGAATACCTAGGCAGAATTCTCTTCTCCATGCTATACTGTAACACGGCAGGGCGCTTCAGTAGATCGCCAACAGCCCAATTAAGTTCGTTCATGAAGTAAACCAATCGCTCCCTGATCCCCTTCTCCGAAATAGAGAAAATACTAGGTTGTTTCCGAAACAGTGAAAGAATAAGATCCTCTGACCATCCAAAACTCTGAAAAACCGCAAATTTTTCCTCCCATAAAGTCTTCTTCAAGCCCGCCAATGTGCGAACGGCATTAATGAAACTTGAATGCTTGGGATCCAAACCCATTTCCTTGACTTCAACAACAATCTTCTTAAATCGTTCAGCTTTCCAAGTCAGTAGCCGAGGTTGCAGGATTATCAGTCTCGAAATGCTAGATTCTGGTACACCATGATTTCGCAAGATTTCAATGTTGGGTCCCATAATTTCAGGAAGACGGCTATTCCACCTCAAACGACTCAGAGTCAATGCAATCTTTTCATTCTTATGAACGAAACTCTTAAGGAAATCCAAAGAAGGAATGAGTTCTTTCTCTAAACTTACCGACAAGAAGTTAGAAAATCTGGAGAGGATCTTTGCAAGGCATGGGCCTGAAACTCCAATATTACATAACAATTCGATTTTGGGATTTAGAACCTTTTCTGGATCAGCTCTGAGAACTGCTGGATGGTTGGAAATGATGTTTGAGATCTCGGGTTGGGAGAATCCATAGTTTCTAAAGAGAGCTAGAACAGAGTCCGATTTGGTTGTGGTCTTGAGATCAATAATTTTGGAGGCTTTGAGAGCTGATTCTGGGGACAACCCACATGAATTCACCAGGTAATCTACTGTGAGAGATGGTTGATTTGTGGCATCTGAATTGAATCTGAGATATGAGACTCGAAGAAGATAGAGATTGGGCAATGGATCTCCAGTACTTCTCAGCTGAGAAAACCATCTGACGAGTAAACCATACATGATTGAGCCTCACTTTGGACTCTATAAGATGGAGCTCTAGAATGAGTAGCCGGTAAGAACCCTAAAAGCCTCCACCGTGTTTTTTTAAGGAAAAATCTAGCACACCGCTGTGTGCCGCAAGCTAGCGCCCGTTGTATTAAAATCATCTACCTTCGGTTGATCGCTTTAGTTTGCTCCATATGACACCACCGGCGCCTCCACCTTCAATAGTTGTGAAATGGGACCCCATCGGCATCGATAGGGCTGATTCGTATCAGTCAGTATCAACAGGGGTCAATACTCAATAATCAATACTGAGACCTAGCCTGTAAGGATGTGAATAATCAAAACCGTTTACTGAAATTGAATCGAGCCGATTACATTGTAACCGTAAAATTGTTTAGTAAATGATGGTTTTGGTTTCAAGTTTAAGACCAATAAGTTAAATGGGTGGAGTCGGTTTTAACCGTTTAACCCGTTGGTTTCAAACCTAATTGACACCGTAAAAATCAAATCATTTAAACCATCAAAACTGATCCGATTAACTTATATAACGATTAAATATGGGTTGCTAACAAAACATAATGGTTGAATTTAGGGAATAATTAAAAACCATAAAGGCTGTCCAATAGTCTATTCAATAATTTACTCCTATTATGTAGTTACATAATTAAATCCTCGCTTGTTCAATGCCTCATTTAATTTGATACAAAATTGAAACATTTATCAACAAAAGAAAATTTTAGTAAGCATGTGAATAAACTAGCATACCAATTGCTAACCATTTAGAAACCATATGGAATAGACCACAATCAAAACCGTTTAAAATAGTGAAATCGACACCACTTAAAAACCATGGAACCGAAACCGTTTGCTAAACGGTTGTGGTTTCAGAAAGTGCAACCATTTAGTAAATGGTGTGGTTTTGGTTTCAACCAAATAAATGTGAACCGAACTGAACCGCACCATAAATATCGAAACCGAACCAATTAACACCCTTGGCTGCATTTGGTAACGTTCTAAAAAAGCGTTTATAGAGTTTTTTTTTTTTTCTATGGGAACGAAAAAACGGAATAAGCGTTTAGTGCATATATGGTGTGTTTTGGTTTCTTTGGAACAAAAAGTGAAAAAAACAAAAAAAACAAAAAAACAAAAACAAAAACAAAAACAAAAACAAAAACAAAAACAAAACAAAAAACGAGAATTTATAGAACGACAAAAAGTGGTTCTGTCATTCTAGTTTGGTTAAAAAAAAAAAAAGACATTTTGACATAGAAACTGAAATTTCCATTTTTTACACAAAACGTTGTTTTTGGAACAGAAACGTTACCAAACGCAGCCTTAGTCCTAGACTTCTAGCTAGATATGTCAATCAGTGGGGTGGGTCGATTTCAGTCGGGCTAATCGGGCTTACCCACTGTAAGACCAGGCACTGTGATTGATCTATTTAAATAATCGAGCCTCTTATACTAAGCATGGTTTTATGTAGGGATGAAATAAGGCCAGGTTGGGTCAGATTTCTTAAAACCCCAACCCAACCTGAGGTCCCCAAAACTCAATCCATGCCCAACCCAACCTTGTCGAGTTCATGCTCAGGCCCAACCCTACAGGATTCAAAGTTGGGTCGGGTTGATCCTAGCTGGTCCTTTTTTTTTTTTCCTACAAAAGGCCACTAATGTTAAGCCTATACTTACCAAAGGGGGGTGGGGAGATGATAAGACTATGACCAGCCCTTTTCTACTCATAATCCATAAATTTTCAGTAAGCAAGGTTGTCACTTTGGTTATAAGATAGACCGTTAAATCGCCTAGCATTACCACATCTCCTAGAAACTAGACAAGCCAAATTTTGGTACAATTCTTTATGATTGTTACTGTATCTAAAGTTCATATCAATATATTACAGGAGACACAAGACCAAAAAAAAAAAAAGTTTTAATCATTCGGTCATCTTAGCTCAATAAGTAAGAGTATGTGGTTTATATAACACATGATGTGAATTGAAATCATATAGATAGCTTGTTGAACGTTTGTGTAGTACATGATGTGGGCCTAGGATAACACTATTACTAAACACAATAATAGATCAGGTTTAAAATCGGGCCAGATTGGGCTAGGCCAGGTTGGGCCTAAATCTCAAAAACTCAGACCCAGCAGCTGGGCCGAGTTGACCCTCATAACTGGGTTAGACAGGGTTCAGGCTTAGGGCAGGTTCGCAACATTAGGGCCAACTGCTTAATCAGACTATTAATTATCAAACTAAACGGACCTTTAACAAGCTAATTGGCATTTTTTTTTTTTTTTTTAAATGGGCTATCAGACTTTCAACATATGGGACTAACTCTAATCATGCTATAAACAGACCATTGGGCTTTCAACATGTCAACTGCTCATCAGGTTGCATCCTTGCATCATGAATGATTGATTATAAATTAGGCGGGGCCAATTAGGGCTTTAGACAGATAGGCCTGGCGGGAAGGGCCTGAAGTTGACACCCCTAATCCTAACCAATCCTAGATCGGAGGTTGGAATCAGTCTTTGAATTAGTTACCAATTTGGATCACCCAATCCGATAGATCCAATTCCAAATCACTCATACCCGAGCACTGCTCTTTTGAGGCAATGGATCTTCTTCACCCCACTTCAAATCCTCTCAAAATCTATCCTATCGTTTTTTGGTAGAAACATCCAATGGATCAGTTTTTTGGTTTCGACCTCTGGATTGAGAGACCAATACAAAACGATTATTATTTTTTTTTTTTGGTAAAAGAATATGGAACGACTTATCCTCGAAAACTTTTTGAAGGTATCTTTAAAAGTTAAAACAGAATTTCAGAGGTCATTTGTTTAGGAGGGTTTTGATGGGGTGGGATTTAAGGGGTGGGAGAGTTGTACTTATTTTCCCAAAAGTATAGTAAAGTCATGTGTTTTGATATAATGGGTGGGAAATACTCTATACCACGTTGGGAGATGAGCTTTCTTATCGACTAATGTGGCTTTCACCCCATCCTCTTCCAAAGTCCTAGTAAATTGGTGGGACTTCATGGGGTGAGAAGTCATTGTAATTAATGACTCTCTTTCTTCATTCTTCTATTTTCTCTCTTCCACAGCTTTGTGCTAACCAAACAAGATCTGGGTAAGGAAGTCCAACTTTCTTCTAATTTTACTTTTCCTATCTTTAAACCAACCAACATGTGGGATCTAGTAGTCACACATTTGCACTCCAAACTCCCTTATAAAAAAAGGGGGCATAAAAGGTGAACCTTTAACTATAATGATAAGAGGACTATGTGATCAAGCGGTCAGCTTTCTAATGCAGTCTCCTGGTAGACGTAATATACCATTTTTCATGTCTTCTTGGAAGACCAACCCGCATCAAAACAAGTTGGTAGAAAAGTTTGTCCTCTTGGGGAGGGTGGGAACCCAAAAAATCTGAAATTTGCAGAATTGTTCAAACCCTAAAGACTAGAAAGTGAAGAATTTTTCTCTATCTTCAAAGCTCACAATAACTAGAATGAGCAACCATGGTAAACAGAAAATAGATAATACTTAATTGTTCCATTCATTCTTCCCAGAATGTGAAACATTTGACAGTAACCACGACACAAGCAAGCCAACACAGACATTATGTCCAAATCAAATCTAATCTCACTTCCAACGAACTAAACTGCATTCCATAGTTTTAAACAATCTAAGAGAGAAAGTTGTAATCTAATAAAGTGAGTTATAATATTGCTATCAAAATCTTTGGCTGAGCATATATACTCATGTAGAAAAAAATGCAGATACTTCTCAAATATAAAGTGAAAATTTTTACAAATTGCCTACCCCCCTCCCTTTATCAGACAATTTCTGATTCATTCCATCTTACTTTGGTAAACCTTTAGCAGGTGAGGTTGTTCATACAGATACCTTGCCACAAATTGATCCAAGAACTTATCTTCAGTTAACATGAAAGCCCTACCCATACTTTGCTTCTTCACTAGATCCTTTGTGAGCAAAACCTGAAGAACAGAATACCTCGGCAGAATTTTCTTCTCCACGCTACTCAGTAACGTGAGAGGGCGCTTTAATAAATCGTTAACAGTCCAACTAAGCTCATTCATGAAGAAATCCAATCGCTCCCTGATCCCCCCTTCTCCGACATTGAGAAAATACTAGGTCGTTTCCGAAACAGTGAAAGAATAAAATCCTCCGACCATCCAAAACTCCGAAAAACCACAAATTTTGCTTCCCATAGAGGCTTCTTCAAGCCCGCTACTGTGCGAAGCCACTGATAAAAATTGAACTTTTGGGATCCAAACCCATTTCCTTGACTTCAACAACAATCTGCTTAAATCGTTCAACTTTCCAAGTCAGTAGCCGAGGTTGCAAGAATTTCAGTCTCAAAATACTGGACTCTTGTACACCATGATTTCGCAAGATTTCAATGTTGGGTCCCATTATTTCAGGAAGACGGCTGTGCCACCTCAAACGAATAAGAGTCAAAGCAATCTTTTCATTTTTGTGAACAAATCTCTTTGAGGAACTCCAAAGAAGGGATGAGTTCTTTCTCTAAACTTGTCGAGAAGAAGTTAGAGAATCTGCAGAGGATCTTTGCAAGGTTTGGGCCTGAAATTCCATTATTACGCAGCAATTCGATTTTGGGTTTAGGATTTTGTCTGGATCAGCCCTGAGAACTGCTGGACGGTTGGAAATGATGTTTTTGATTTCGGGTTGGGAGAATTCGTAGTTTTTGAAGAGAGCAAGAACAGAGTCTGCTTTGGTGGTGGTCATGAGATTAATACGTTTGGAAGCTTTGAAAGCTGATTCTGGGGACAACACACATGAATTCACCAGGTAATCTACTGTGAGAGACGGTTGGTTTGTGGCATCTGAATTGAAACTGAGAGATGAGATTCGAAGAAAATTGAGATTGGGCAATGAATCACCAGTACCTCTCGGCTGAGAAAGTCTTCTTGAGAGCAAACCATGCATGATTGAGTCTCACTTTGGATTCCAAGATGAAGCCCTTGAATGAGTAGCCGGTAAGAAGTACCCTAAAACTAAAAGCCTCCACCGTTGAGGCTTCGATTGCTTCAGTTGGCGCCACCCACCTTAATCAATTGTTCGAGTCTCTGCTTCAGAAAGAAAAAAAGGCTTGATCGTAATATGATCTCCGTGTAGCTGCGGCGCAATCTCGCACCTTAACCCCTCCAATCCCCAAGTGCTCCCCAGCCTCCCCTGGCAAAGCTTGTATTCTTTTAGCATGCTTTGAGGAATCGATTGGGATCGGATGTAATCGGCCTTCACCGATCCCAATTCTTGGCCGATAACGTATCAGTAGGATCGATACGGGCAAAGAGTAAAACAGTCAAAATATGGTTTTAAATTAAAACCAAGGGTATTTCTGTCTGATTAAGGCCAGTCAATTGGTATCGGATAAGTATTAACCTAGATCGAACCCATTTTCAATACTGAGTTCTCAAACCTTGATTGACAAGGGTCAATCACGATTCCCTAAGGAGGAAAATACCATTCACCATCCACAATCATCATTGCACGGTTCAATGCTGATCCAGCATCGGTTACTCAACATTTCAATGAAATCGAAAAAGAGTTGAACATCTTCACTGATTAACCACCTCCTGAAGCTTCAGCGATGGTTGCCAAAGCTCCGAGTGAACCCCAAAATAGGCAATGGACTTGGATCTACCAAATGATAAGAATGCCCCTAAGATTCAATCATAAACCATTTTGCCTAGGTTGTTTGTAAATCCCCCCCCCCCCTTTAAAGTGGTAAGGAAAGGCTTTTTGGGATCACATTTTCTTTCTATCTAACAATACTTCCATTGATCTCATTGGTCAATATACAATTCGTCGGATAGTTAAAATAACAATTTGATAGCATGGTTCATTTTGTGATTCGAACTCTTTTTATCCATTTTGATTTCAGTATTAATTATATTTCCCTTACAATTTATAACATGAACATTTCAAATCAATGACCTAAACAATGATTTCGTTCTTATAGATAAACAATGATTTCCATTTCAAACTCTTTTTATCCATTTTGATTTCAGTATTAGTTATATTTCCCTTACAATTTATAACATGAACATTTCAAATCAACGACCTAATTCTAAATGTTAACTTGTTTGATTTGGGGAAGATGATTTAAGTGTTTTCACCGAATCTTTCTTCACTATAGGTTATGAATATAAGATTTCATTGTGGTTAAAGTATGAAATCAAACCAATCCAAACTAGTATTAACCCAATATTGAAAAATCAAAATAAATCGAAACAATATCAGATCAAAATTGAAATTGATCATAAACTGAGTTCCTTAATAGTTTGGTTTGGATCTCCCTCATTCTTAAATCAAAACCAATTCAACTAGATCAAAATCGAGCAGAACCAACCATTTGACACCCCTATGAAATCTAACCAAATTATCGGAGCACTTCTATAATTGATACATCAACAGTGTAAATGATCACTTTTGTTGAGTGGGATCAGGAAAAAGATTTCTATCTCAGAATCATTTTTTAGAGCAAATTAAGGAAAATTCCTTTGTTATATATTTTCTTTTATTTTTTTTTAAATCTTAAAAGATTACTAAATCCAATAAAATAATTACATGCTATCATTTAAGGGGAAAATAACTCTGTCCAAGAGCGTGGTCTACGCCAGTGCTCCCATGTTTCTATTTTTCTCTTCCCCATAAGAAAAGACATCTTTTACCCTTATTTTAGGAATGAGAGAGATAGAAACATGAGACCACCATGGTAGACCACACTACCAAACAGAAAACCATTTCCCATAATTTAATTCCAAGTATTGTTTTGTTGTCATAATGTAGGAGTCAAAGGTTTGGCGCTTAAATTCTTTCTACTAGATGAATTTCTTTTTATCATTAACTTAATCAAATGTTTAATATGGATGGATTAAGAATTTTTTTTTAGTGAATAAAAAAAATCTATTAATCCCCAAAGAAAGGGGGAAAAAAACTAGAAAATAACATTTCTGATTGATAGAAATATCAACATTATTTATAATCAAAAAAATAAAAATAATAGAAAAATAGAAAATGATATATAATGGTGATTTTTTGGTAAACACTGCTATATAAGCCTTTTATACATAGAAAAAAAGATTTAAAAAATTGTTAACAAAACCGCATTTGATTGTCTTCGGTCTTTTATAACCTCCACTATATAGTACATAATACATGGGAAAATACAATATGATACATAGTTTGTAGAAAGGCAGTTTGTTAAAACCGCCTCTGAATAGGGGTGTCAATTCTGAGCCCACATCGGTAGGCCCGATCGAGCCCAACATGTTTATAGCCCTATTTGGATCATCCCGTTTAATAAACGTGTCGGGCGACGGTGCAAGTAGCTAGCCCATCGGGAGCCCGACTGAATTGACACATTTATATTCCCGGCTTAAACCAACTCATTGTAGCCCGACTTAGCCTGACCCCTTTAATACTACATAAAATTCTTATTTTTCCACTACTAGTAAGAAATAAATTAAGCTTTCTTACCCTTTGTTTTGTAATAGGATTTGATTTAATTAAGCTTTATTTTGTAAGTTGTAAATGTTATAATCTCTTCTTTTCTTTGTAAGAACAACCATAATCGCATATCATTTTTCTTTTTTATTCAAGATTTGCCTCACATATTTTTGGGCATTCAACTCACTTAAGAAAATTTTTTTAGGATAGGCACGTTTAAAGTGTGTTTAGGCTTAAATATGTCCATAACCCGATTAAGGCCATGTTAAGATCTGTTTAAGGAAGTCCGATTAAAGCTCGACACCAATCGGCCCAATTATAACCGTACCATGCCCCTCAAAGCTAGGCCCATTTACTTAAATGGGCGTTTATGGTGCAAGGCTTCCAAGTGGTCAAGCCCGATTAAGCCCGATCGAGACTGGCTTGGCCTGATCAGTTGACACCCCTATTGTCACACCCCGTTCACACAGAATCAGACTGGTGACCGAGTTAACTCCGGTTAACCCAAACCTGCCAGGATCATCTGATACAGTACCCCACCACAGCATACCCACATCTAAGATAAGTGTTCAAAAGTTTAGCGGAAGACTTAAATTACTTGTAAATATCCCCAATATACTTGATACCCAAATTGTAGTATATAGCTAAGTACATGTGGGCCCACAGACATGATATTTACACAAAAAGAATAACAATTTACGTATCAAGTACACAAAAGGGGAGGTCATCAAAAAATCAAAAAGTGAAATCCTGTACGATGTCATTACTGTGGTCCCACAGCACAGCCCTCGCACATGCAATCAGCACCATGCTCATACTCCTTAGGGACCCACTAATCCTTAACAGGAAACTTGACTGTGGGGCCTGACTCCTGATCTTCAGGCGGGTGACCTACAAAATCATCTAAAAGAGGTGTGCACGTGGGATGAGCTCACTAGCTCAGTAAGTGAAAAGAAAGACCATACAAACATTCACATTCATATGCACTATATGCAATGTAATTCATTTTAAATCTTATCCACCTAAAAGACACTACAAAGTCTTAGGTTATGTGCTACTTACAACCACAATGCGCGATGCCCCGGGAACGAGTCATGAACTCTATCCCACGATACACCCATAGGGTTGTCGGAGAAGGCCCACCATGAGTACTCAGAAAAGTAAAGCATGTCGACTACCGACTCTCAACATAAAGTAAATGACAGAAATATAAAGGTGTCGACCCCTATAATTTAAAAGCAGTACGATTGGTCCTCTTGAATATACCACTGAGGTTGTCGACTGTCCTAATGACCAGCCGGGTGTATGTCTAACCGCCACAGTGACCCGACAACAGTGACCATTGCTTCCCCCCAAGTGAAAACCCAACACCTCAACTCCTGTTGGGAAGGGTCGTAGCATAGGGAATGATAATCCTAAATCGCATGTTCTTATATGATAAAGTGCGATTGCATAGTACCACCGCGTCCCATACCACGGGCCACCAATGCACTCGTTTTCAAATCAACTACGGTGTCTAGTCTAATAATGCATCATGCACAGTAATCCAACCATTCATCACATAAGCACATCAATTATTTAGCATTGAGAATGTAAAGTACAACACAATCATAAATCATTTGTTTAAAACGCACCAGCAATGCGTGCAAATGGCATACGAGGATGAATAATTTACACATAATTTGCATAATGACATGGCTAGTCTAGATACAATTTAATAGTGCAAAAACAAGCCTTAAAATAAATTCAAATGTCCCCTCCCCACTTACTTGTTAGGTACAAAATCTCACATTCGGTAAGGGTGAGATCCGGAGTGAGAAACGTAAATTCTAGTGGAACCTATCATAAGTGAATGATGTTAGCATTTCACCACCTTGGGGTAAAAAATAACGAGGTTTGATGTTTAAAATCATAAAAGAAGGTTGTCCACCCGTTTTGGCCCCATTCGGGCTAAAAAATCCGACTGGTGGGCCAATAGGTGGGCCAGACAGCCCACCTATCTTTGCCCGCCGATCCAACAGGCAGGCCAGATAGAACCGGTGGGCCCCCATAGGTGGACGGGTTTACCCGATGACCTTCACCCGCCTGTTTGAATTAAGATTCTGCTCCAACAGGCGGGCGGCTTTGCCCACCGGTCTTCACCTACCTGTGGAAGCAAAAATTGGTTTTCTCCTTTGAAACTCTCCTCAACCTTGGGAAAACCAAATGAGGGTGTTCCAATCACATTTTTCACACATCTAAGGTCATATAAGATGATTCTAACCTATATCTAAGTTAGATTTAAGGATTGAAAAGTAATCTTACCTTTTTTACTCAAGAACTCTTCCAAAACCCCAAAATCACCTCTTAACTCAAGAAATCACCAATGCTTCTCAAATCTTGTAAACCCTTCTTTAAACCTTAAAAATCAACACATAGACCATCTATTAAACTTTAGATTCATCATCTCAAGTGGGATTAACAAGATCTCAAGGAACTCTATCCAAATCAAGGGTTTCACTTGGGGTTTTGTGAAAGTTTAAGAAGTATAGCCTTCGCTCACCTCAAATCGTAGGTCTCATGTTGGGGATCACTTTTTTGGTGCCAGAATGAGAAGATCAAACCTTGGCGTCACTTAAAATCATTTCTTCCTCTTTTTCTTTTCCTTTCTACCTCTTCGTTTTTTTTTTCTTCCTTTCTTTTCTCTCTCTTCTTTACTTTTCTCACACTCTTTAATGCATTAAATGAGAAAAAGGAAAAAACACAATAAGTACTATTTATACTAGAGAATATCTAATAAAAACATGGGTAGGTCACACTGGTGGGCGGGTTCGCCCGCCTGTGACCGCCCACCTGTTGGTCAAAACTTAGCCATACAATTGAGATTTCGATGAAATTATACTCTCAGCATATATCAAACTCTCGACATAAGATATATAATACGTATACACTTTACGATACGGCTATATACCAGCATTACTCGTACATGGCCTTATGATACGTGCATGTACATGGCTTGGGTACACCCGTCTCCTTTGGCACTGACTCGGACTTGTCTGGCCAACATGTGTTCAAAGTCACCCTTGCCATCATGGTCTATAGGGAAACCGCCTTAACCCTCTCTGGTTTGGGTCCTGCATGGTTAAACTGGGACAACTGTGTAAGTAAACCAGGTTTTAAAAGTAAGATATCACATTTACCCCCCCTTTTTGAAAAATTTGTCCTCGAAATTAGCGTACCTGGTTGTTCGAAAAGATGAGGGTACTTGGCTTGGATTTCATCTTCTTTCTCCCAAGATGCTTCTTTAAGTGAATGGTTAGCCCATCGCACCTTTAGGAAGAAAATGGAGCGGTTGCGAAGGGTTTTCACTTTGCGGTTCAAGACTTCGGTTGGCTGTTCTTTATAGGTCATATCAGCTTCTAGATATTCTGGTTCCATGGGTAACACATGCGATGGATTGTGAACATATTGCTTCAGCATGGATATATGGAATACATTATGAATATTTCCAAGCGAAGGTGGAAAAGCAAGTATGTAGGCTACTGAGCCAACCCGAGTCAAAATCTCAAATGGGCCAATGTATCTCAGGCTCAACTTACCCTTTCTATGGAATCTATGCAACCCTTTTAGTAAGAGAAATCTTGAGAAACACCTTTTCTCCTGCTCGAAACTCAATGTCTTTCCTACGGGTGTCTGCATAGCTCTTTTGATATGACTGAGCTGCCTTAATCCTTTCTCGAATAACATCGACCTTGTCACATGTCATCTGTATCATTTTGGGTCCTAACATTCGACATTCGCCTACCTCATTTCAATACAGAGGAGTTCTACACTTCCTACCATATAATATCTCATATGGAGCCATCCTAATTGTAGCTTGATAACTGTTGTTATAGGCAAATTCCATGAGGGGTATATATTCTTCCCAACTACCACTCATTTTCATTGCACATGCCCTGAGCATGTCTTCTAATATCTATATGGTTCGCTCTAACTGACCATCAGTTTGTGGGTGGAAGGCAGTACTCAAGTTCACTTGTGATCCCAAAGCATGCTGAAAACTTTTCTAAAATCTGGAAGTGAACCTTGGGTCCCTATCTGACACAATGCTCACTGGCACTCCATGCAAGCGCACTATGTTATCTATATAAAGTTATGCTAACTTGGTCATAGAGAATTTGGTCTTGATGGGAATGAAATGAGCAGTCTTAGTAAGCCGATCAACTATCACCAAAATCGTAACCATCCCCTTAGGTGTGCGTGGTAGTCCGGTGATAAAGTCCATCGTAATCCTATCCCACTTTCAGTCTGGTATTAGGAGAGGCTGAAGAGTACCATAAGGTCGATGCCTCTCAGCTTTTACTTTTTGGCATGTAAGGCAAGTTACCACATATAGGGCTATTGTGATTTTTATGTTTGGCCACTAGTAGTTTTGTTTGAGGTCCCTATACATCTTTGTACTTCCTTGGTGGAGTGAGTACTCAAAGCTATGTGCTTCCTACACTATCTTGTCTTGTATCTCTAAATCATCGGGCACACACAACCTACCTCGAAATAATAATGCCCCGTCGCTGGCTAAAACGAAGTCAGGGTTATTCATTGTTTGCTCTTGAATCTTAATTCTGATCCATTGTAACTCAGGATCCAAAGAGTGTTTCATTATCGCCTCTTGCCTAATAGACAGATGCACCTGTAGAGCTGCCAGGGATACAGTTAACCATTTAATATTTTCTAGTTGATGTTCAAGCTCTAAGGTTGCTCCTTCATATAAGAGGGTTTCATCCATTAGCATCGCCTCTTGTACGAGTTATGGGATGACTGCTAAGTATGAGAGTGACATAGTCCGTGCCTTCCGACTCAACGTATTTGCCACTACATTAGCCTTGCCAGGATGATACTGAATGTCATAGTTACAATCCTTCATGAGCTTGAGCCATCTCCTTTGCCTCATATTCAAATCTCTTTGGGTGAAAATGTACTTAAGGCTTTTGTGATCACTATATATCTCGCACTTCTCCCCATACAAATAATGTCGCCAAATCTTTAGGGCAAAAATGACTGCGGCTAGTTCCAAGTCATGAGTGGGGTAGTTCTTCTCATATTCCTTTAGTTTTCGGGATGTATATGCTATCACCTTACTGCGTTGCATGAGAGCACAACCCAACCTGACCTTAGAAACATCAGTGTAGACTGTCATTCCACCTGTGCCTTCAGGGATGGTCAACATAGCGGCTGACACTAACCTTTCTTTCATTCTTGAAAACTCTTCTCACATTCCTCTGTCCATTTAAATTTTACCCCCTTTTTGGTTAACTTAGTCATTGGTGTTGAGATCCGAGCAAAATTCTCAATAAAGCGCCGGTAGTACCCATCTAAACCCAAGAAACTTCTAATTTCTGTAACGTTCTTGGGGTTTTTCCACTCTACTACTGCTTTCACCTTATTAAGATCTACCTCGATTCCATCCTTAGACACTACGTGTCCTAAGAATCCAACTTTCTTAAGCCAAAATTCACATTTACTGTATTTGATAAACAATTGTTCTTCTCTCAGCCTCTGTAATACCATCCTCAAGTGTTGAGTATGCTCATCTTCCGTCTTAGAGTAGATCAAGGTGTCATCAATAAAAATAATTACCCATTTATCAAGGACATCGTGAAATACTCGATTCATTAAATCCATGAACGCTTTCAATGCATTGGTTAACCCAAAAGATAACACTAGGAACTCATGGTAACCATACCGAGTCCTAAAAGCTATCTTGGGTATGTCACCGCTCTTTATCTTGAGCTGATAATAGCTTGATCTAAGGTATATATTTGAAAATACATTTGCACCTTATAGTTGGTCAAACAAATCATCAATGCGTGACAATGGATACCGGTTCTTAATGGTTAGCTTATTCAATTCCTGATAATCGATGCACATACACAAGCTGCCATCCTTCTTCTTAACAAACAATACTGGGGCACCCCAAGGTGAAACACTTGGGCGAATAAACCCCTTCTCCAATAATTTTTGCAACTGCATCTGTAACTCCCTCAATTCGGCTGGTGCCATCCTGTATGGAGCTTTTGACACTGGAGTTGCTCCAGGAATCAAGTCTATAGTAAATTCCAACTCTCTATCAGGTGGTAGATGCATCAGATCATCTGGAAAGACATCAAAAAATTCTTTAACCACCTCTATTTCTTCTAGAGGTGTAACCTTTGCATCAACATCAAGTACCGATGCTAAGTAACCCTGACATCCACTTTCCAACAACTTTACCGTTTGAAGAGCGGAGATGAGGACCTTTCTAGCCCGTTTTATTTTATCTGCTTGGTATACCAGTTCTTTCCCTTTATCATTTGTCACCCTAAGTAATTTTTCGGCACACATCACATTAGCTCGATGGGCCGACAACCAATCCATGCTCAATATAACGTCAAAATTTTGCATGTTGAATTTGACGAGTTGTGCATTCAATTTCTTTCCACTGATTTCAACTGGGTATGGTCCATACACCTTCAACTGTGTAACTTTGTCTATAGGCATACTAACAATCATCTCATGATCTAGTGTCTTGGGCAACATACCAAGTTTCTCAGTAAATCTCTTAGATATGAACGAATGTATAGCTCCTGAATCAAACAAGACAAAGGCTGGTATACCCGATATAGGCAGAACACCTAGTGCAACAATGCATATAAGTATAGCAGGTCATCAAAATTCAGCATAAGAAAAATCTTAAATTAAAATATACCTGCTACCACTTCTATGCTGGCCTCAGCCTCCTTAGCTGATAAGGCATACATTCTTCCTTGCAGTTGATTCCCCCGAGTTAAGGGAGGTCTGTACATAGAGGGCTGACTGGATGGTAAGGCTGGTCTGACTTGACAGTCTTTGGTAAAATGCCAATAAGAATGGCAATTAAAGTAACGGATTTATGACGCCGAAACTAGGGCAGGGACCCTTTGTACTTGACCTGATGAAGATGGGGGATGGGGTGGCCTTGTGACTGTAGGCACCATACTAGTGTTCGGGCGAAAAGATGTAGAGCCCAGACCACCAGCTAATCGAGAAAGGTAGCCAGATGGCCTATGTGGTTGTTTGTATGCAGGCCTAGAACTATACGACCCACAGTATACCTTGGATGAGTTGCCCATGTCTGGAAATGGATTAGTC
Source organism: Macadamia integrifolia (assembly GCF_013358625.1). Classification (NCBI taxonomy): domain Eukaryota; kingdom Viridiplantae; phylum Streptophyta; class Magnoliopsida; order Proteales; family Proteaceae; genus Macadamia; species Macadamia integrifolia. The sequence goes on along the minus strand of NW_024870469.1, from coordinate 250,019 downwards.
CTCTTCCACAATCCAGGTGTCAGGGATTGTTCTCCCTTCTGCTTATCTTCCATGGTTTTAACCTTTCACACAATCTGACCATAATCTGTCAAATCTAAGACTTCGAGCACTGACCCAATAGATGCCTTTAATCTCTTCAGAAACCTTACAGTCTTTTCTTCAGCTGACCTCATATGCTTAGAGGCAAAATGGAATAAGCTTTCAATATCCTGCTGATACTCAAGGATAATCTTATTCCCTAGAGTCAAGGCCATGAATTCTATCTCTTTACGATTTTTGAAGCTACGAGAGTAATGTTTTGCTAAAAACAACTCATTGAACTGCTCCCATGTGGGTTCTAGGTGTGCGGTAAACAATATAGGCTTAGAGGCTTGCCACCAAGAGTTGGCTTCATTCTTGAGTTGTAGCCCTGAAAAATAAGCTTCTGTGCCTCAGTGCACTCAACTACCTCAAATATCTTTTTCAGCTATTGGATCCATAGGTCTGGCTCTAGAGGATCACTCCCTACCTTAGAGAATACAGGTGGCAAGTTCCTCTTGAAAGATTTTACTACCCTTGTCGTATTATTCGTTAACGGGTAATTGGGTGCATATGCCGGATAGTAAGGGTACGGAGGGGGCACCATATATGGAGGAGTGCTGAGTGGCGAAATTGGAGGTGTACCTCTGGCTTGCTCATGTGGTGTCGTACCAAGTGGTGTACCTCCAGTTTACGGTCCTATACCAGACCCTACAGGTGGGTCTTGTGGAGTAATTATCCGAGGATGTTGACCGGGTTAAGGAAGGTCTAACTGTTGTTGTATAGCAGCCATAAATGCCTGCTGCTGCTAGAGCATTTGTTGCTGGAAGGCTTGCTGTGACTGCTAAACTATGGTCGCAACATCACTCAGAGTGATGACAGGTGGAGGATCCGGAAGTGTGGTCAAAGGTAGGTCCCTTTGTGCCACACCCTGGTCAAGGATTCTTGAGGTTGTGGAAGTGGGGTCTGCCCCACAGAGCGGGACCTTTGAGGATTTGGTGGTCGACCAATAGGACGAGGACCACATGAGGTTCCTCGAGCATTGCTACCGGATCTAGTGCGTACCATCGTGTCCTTACACCTAGATCATACCGTACACAAAACATTGGTTAAATACCTTAGAATTTACATAAGCATATAATTATTTCCCATTCTATAAACATAGCCCACGAAATCAATTTCACTCTATGGTTCACACACACTCTTAGATTGACCTTAAACTTTCAACCTGGACATATAATCATATGCCAAAACATGGGGTATTGTAGTGTATGATGTCTTGTATCTAGCCACAGCTTAGCCCCGAGAGTACTGTGCTAGCACTTCGACAAGTAGGATGGCGGTCCCGCTAGAATTTTTTGTTAATGATGTATTATTATTTTTTTATATTTTTTTTTATATATATTTTTTCCCAACCGGCTAGCGGCCACCGACGGGTGACCACTGGCAGGCAGCTCGGGTTGGGGCCCGCCGATCCAACCCGAGGCGGACTTAAAGGGGCTTTTAAGCCTCTTCGATCTTCATTTCTCCCATCTTCTACACTTAGGCTCAACTCAAGGCGATTTTAGAGGGTTACTTGGCGCATCCACTCATGATTTCATTCAACGATTCCACGGATTTTAAAAGATTCAAGCACCTTTCACTCTCAAATAAGTCTCTTCTCCATTTCTCTTCTTGGAACATATATTTTGGGTGTTGAATCCATCCATATTTCCCAAAACTTGACTTTTTTCATGTTTATTTCCATAGAATAGTCATTCCATGAGAATATGATGCTTCCTTTGTGACTCATTTATAGTTTTGGGCTTCACTACCCAATCTATGGGAGAAAATCCCAAACCGTACCCTAACTTCTCCAATTTGGGGTTTTCTTCTATTTCTTTTCTTTTCTCCCCAACCAACAACTGAATTGGGATTTCTTATCCTTGATTTGCACTTACATTGTTGGAAAGATCATTGAAACTTGTATATGCTTGCAATTCCATCTCATTTCTATGAAAATCCATCTCTTTTGTGTTAGGTTTCTTGAAAAAAAAAATTCTAGGGTTTCTATGATTCTCTTCACTTCATTCCATACTTGTGAACACCTTTAAATCACTTGCCATTAATTGTTGGTGCAATGATATTTGACTTACACTTTGAATCCATACTTGTGAACAACTTTGAATCTCTCTCATTCCTTGCACCTCAGTGTCATAATAGAATTTTTTACATATTCTTGGTTGTATAATGATAGGTATTACTATCATTGACATGTAAGCTTCAAGTTCTACACTTTTATGGGATTTTCATTCTCTTGGATTGAACTTGTACATTGAAATCGGGGGCTTTCTACCATTTGACACCAATTACCCCACTTGAGGAAATTGTTATGAGGCTTTCCATCACTTCTCACTTACCATGCTTTATACTCTTTTATTACTCTTCTATTTTACAACATGCTAGTGGATGTCTTGTTTGGGGATTCCCTCCTATTCATTTCTCCATGGCTTAACCACCTCTCTTTTTATAATGATCCACATTATGTAATTGGATGCATTTACATGTGCTTGCTCACCCTCCTGTTTACTTCCTTTGTCATGCAACATTCTTACTTATCACTATTTCTTCTCTTTTCTTACTAGGATGTCTTCTCACAAGGGCAAGGAACCCGCATCCTCTTCCAATAGACGTAGGGCCATAACTTCAAAAAGAAAAGGTGGAGGGACTACTTCCTCAGCCATTCATACAAGGCAACAAGGACATGCCCCCATAGATCTTCTAGACTATGATGAGGGACTCTTCTGGAGTTTGAGGGTAGCAACAAATTGGCAGATCTTCCTAAAAAAGTCTGTAATGATGGAGAAAATCGTGGTAACTTGTGATTTCAATAAGATTCAACTACAAGAGAGGTTTACTGCACTGGGTTGGCAGTCCATCCTTAATATTGATCGTCCATGCTATGAACACCTTGTTCAAAGATTTTATTGTAATTTGGAGGTCTCTTACCAGTATGGGGAGTACTCAATCACCAGCATGGTGAAGGGGGTGAACATTCGTTTGACTGTAGACACTGTTACTAGTATTTTAGATATGTCATCAGTTGGGCATCAATTCTATAGCCCCCCCAAGGAGTAAGCCCGTGGGCCCATCCTTAAGTTCAGAGATGCAAGACCACATTTACGAGACCATTAGTGGCAACAAGGTGCATCGGGATTTCGAGGCAACATTCAACCCGGAGGCTCGTGTATTTGCTCGGTTGGTTTAGTTTAATTTGCTCCCTAGAGGAGGTCATAAGAACCAAGTGGGCTTTGTGGCAGCCTACATAGCCTTCTGCATCTACAAGGCCTTGGAGGGAGGTGCCGAGCATTTATGCTTGCCCTACATTATACTTAAGACTATGGAGCATTATGCCACACATCCTGAGGACGGAGGTTTCTCATATGGTAGGACCCTCACCAGGGTTTTCGAGTTCTTTGGGGTGGATTTGAGTGGTGAGGAGGGAAAGAATCCAACGGACAAATTAAGCATGGAAAACCTACGCAGGATGGGTCTCCAAGCTCTTATGGATGTACCTCAGAGGGCAGGAGCTCAAGGAGGTAGGAACAGGGAGAATGTCCACAGGGAGGATGTCCACATGGAGGAGGAGGAAAATAGTGAGAAGGATGAGGATTATGTTCCTCAATTCGAGGAGGACTTTCTGGATGAGGATATCCTCGAGGAGGGGCCTCTTGATTTGAGAGATGCTGATCCTGACTTTGCTAGGGCTGCAAACCCACATCATAGAGCCCCACCACCTGAGAGTGGCGTATTTGACTTAGAAAGCATGATAACCAGTATGAGGGCCTTGAAAGATGGACAAGATCAGCTTTTGAGAAGACTATATGAGAGTGCTTCTAGAGAAGAAAATATCTTAGAGAGGCAGGATACATTAGAGAATTCCTTCCTAAGATTGAGCGAGTATTCGAACACAACGGCCAATGTTATTTCAACAGACTTTACCCGACTTCGGAGGGATGTGCAACTAGTGAATGCGAGGTTTGATTACTACGATCGTCAACTCAATGTTAAATCGAGACTTAGGAGGGATGGAGTAGTAGAGCTAGATGATGATGAGGGTCTCTGAGGACTTAACTTGCCTATCCTAATCAGCTTTTTACTTGTCTCCATATTGTTTATGTGTTTATGATAGACTATTTTTTTTGTACTTTTCTCTGTAATTTGAACTTGCTAGTGTGGTGTTATGATGTTGTTGGTGACTTTTTGTTAGTTTTGTCTGCTTGACAAACTTATTGTAATTCGGTTGTAATAACGTTAGTTAGCTTTTGTTGATTATGCTTATTCATATATGTATGTTATCTATCAGGTGCTTCTATTTGAAAATTTTGGAAAATCTTGTTTTAGCGTTGTTATGCTGCTGAAATTTTGTTAAATCCGTACTCGATGGGTTATGCAATCAAATAACTAATATTTTATTTATTCCAAGCAAACTTTCTCTAATGCATGCCATGAAATGTAATAATTAAATGCAACCATTTTTTTTTTTTGCTTTTAATTCTTTAAAGTGTTTTACATTTACCCTACCCCATTTCCTATTATAGATTCTATGGGGTCTAAATGGTATGTTGTGAGTGGATAGAGCATCACGCTCTGATACCACCGTTGTTACGTTCTGTTCACACAGAATCGGACTGGTGACCGAGTTAACTCCGATTAACCCAAACCTGCCAGGATCATCTAATACAGTACCCCACCACAGCATACCCACATCTAAGATAAGTGTTCAAAAGTTCAGCGGAAAACTTAGATTACCTATAAATATCCCCAATATACTTGATACTCAAATTGTAGTATATAACTAAGTACATGTGGGCCCGCAGACATGATATTTACACAAAAAGAATAACAATTTACGTATCAAGTACACAAAAGGGGAGGTCATCAAAAAATCAAAACGCGAAATCTTGTACGGTGTCATTACTGCGGTCCCGCAGCACAGCCCTCGCATATGCAATCAGCACCGTGCTCATACTCCTTAGGGACCCACCAATCATCAACAAAAAACTCGACTGTGGGGCCTGACTCCTGATCTTCAGGCGGGTGACCTGCAAAATCATTTAAAAGAGGTGCGCACGTGGGATGAGCTCACTAGCTCAGTAAGTGAAAAGAAATACCATACAAACATTCACATCCATATGCACTATATGCAATGCAATTCATTTTAAATCTTATCCACCTAAAAAACATTATTAAATCTTAGGTTATGTGCTACTTACAACCACAGTGCGCGTATACCCCGGGTACGAGTCTTGAACTCCATCCTGCGATACGCCCATAGGATTGTTGGAGAAGGCCCACTGTGAGTACTCAGAAAAGTAAAACATGTTGACTACTAGCTCTCAACATAAAATTAAATGACAGAAATGTAAAGGTGCCGACCCCGATAATTTGAAAGCAGTACGATTGGCCCTCTTTATTATACCACTGAGGTTGTCGATTGTCCTAATGACCAGCCGGGCATATGTCTAACCGCCACAGTGATCCGACAACCACGACCACTACTTACCCCCAAGTGATAACCCAACACCTCAACCCCTGTTGGGAAGGGTTGTAGCACATGGAATGATAATCCTAAATCGCATGCTCCTATATGACAAAGTGCGATTGCATAGTGCCACCGCGTCCTATACCACAGGCCACCAATGCACTCGTTTTCAAACCGACTACGACATCTAGTCTAATAATGCATCATGCACAGTAATCCAACCATTCATCACAGAAGCACATCAATCATTTAACATTGAGAATGTAAAGCACAACACACATATCATAAATCATTTGTTTAGAATGCACAAGCAATGCGTGCGAATGGCATACGAGGATGACTAATCTACACATAATTTGCATGATGACATGGCTAGTCTAGATACAATTTAATGGTATAAAAAAAACCTTAAAATAAAGTCAAATGTCCTCTCCCCACTTACTTGTTGGGTACAAAAGCTCACGTTCGGTACGGGTGAGATTCGGCGTGAGAAATGTAAATTCTAGTGGAACCTATCATAAACGAATGAGGTTAGTATTTCACCACCTTGGGGTAAAAAATAACGAGGTTTGATGTTTAAATCATGTTTAAAATCATAAAAGAAGGTTGCCCGCCCATTTTGGCCCATTCGGGCTAAAAAATCCGACCGGTGGGCCAACAGGTGGGCCAAATAGCCCACCTGTCTTCGCCTGCCGGTCCAACAGGCGGGCCAAATAGCCCACAGGTTGAACCATAGGGCCCCCACAGGCGGGTGGGTTCGCTCACCGGTCTTCGCCCGCCTATTGGAATTAAGGTTCTGCCCCAACAAGCGGGCGGCTTCACCCATCGATCTTTGCCCACCTATGGGGGAAAAATTGGTTTTCTCCTTTGAAACGCTCATCAACCTTGGAAAAACCAAATGTGGCTATTCCAATCACATTTTTCACACATCTAAGGTCTTATAAGATGATTCTAACTTAGATCTAAGTTAGACTTAAGGATTGAAAAGCAACTTACCTTCTTTGCTCAAGAACTCTTCCAAAACCTCAAAATCACCTCTTAACTCAAGAAATCACCAATGCTTCTCAAATCTTGTAAACACTTCTTTAAACCTTCAAAATCAACACATAGACCATCTATTAAACCTTAGATTCATCATCTCAAGTGGGATTAATAAGATCTCAAGGAACGCTACCTAAATCAAGGGTTTCACTTGGGGTTTTATGAAAGTTTAAGAAGTATAGCCTTCGCTCATCTCAAATCGTAGGTCTCATGTTGGGGATCACTTTTCCGATGCCGGAATGAGAAGATCAAACCTCGACGTCGCTTAAAATCATTTCTTCCTCTTTTTCTTTTCCTTTCTTCTTCTTCGTTCTCTTTTTCTTCCTTTCTTTTCTCTCTTCTTTACTTTTCTCACCCACTCTTTAATGCATTAAATGAGAAAAAGGAAAAAACACAATAAGTATTATTTATACTATAAAATATCTAGTAACCACATGGGTGGGTCACACTGGTGGGCGGGTTCGCTCGCCTGTGACCGCCCACCTGTTGGTCAAAACTTAGCCAAGCAATTGAGATTTCAATGGAATTCGACTCTCAACATGTATCTCACTCTCGGCATAAGATATATAATACGTATACACTTTACGATACGGCTACATACCAGCATTACCTGTACATGGCCTTATGATACTTGCATGTACACGGTTTGGGTACACTCATCTCCTTTGGCACTGACTCGGACTTGTCTGGCCAACCTGTGTTCAAAGTCACCATTGCCATCATTGTCCATAGGGAACCTGCCTTAACCCTCTCTGGTTAGGGTCATGCATGGTTAAACCGGGTCAACCGTATAAGTAAACCAGGTTTTAAAAGTAGGGTATCACACCTACCTCTGAAGATACCATTAGGAATTGGTTTTAATTTTCCGTTGCCATATAGGCTAAATTTACTTATCCCTCCAAAATGAATTATTTGAAAGACAATTGGCGGGAAAGGTTTTTCCACAGTCAGCAGCCGTAATCAAGGTTCTAAGGATCAATATGGATTGACAAGAACATATCATCATCGGCCAAAGCCAATGCTTGTCAACCTAGGTTGGGTATTGGTATCAGTATTGATATTAGATAAAGGATAAAATCGAAAAGGGAAAAACCCCATTTTAATTTTTTTTAAATGAAAAGTGTGGGTAAAACTGAATGATCCAAGCCGATAATGATATGGCTGATCTAAATTTATATTGATGAACTGATATCGATCTGTCTATTGAGATTTAAATCTCTGGCGGTAATTTATTACCGCTACCATAATTTATTGTCATATTACTGTCATAATTTAGTGCCATATAGTATCGTTAGTAAATTACCACGGTTAACTGTTCATATTTGATAGCTTATATAAAGAATTGTAGAAAAAAAATGACAAATGGCTTCGATAATGTTTTACCACATTATAACATATATATATATATATATATATATATTGTACCATGTTTTTATTTATTTTTATTTTATTTTTTACGGAATATGTTTGCATCGTTTGGTAATTAGAAACCACTTTTGAATGTGCCTATATATCAGCGGTTAAAATTGTCGTTGCTGAAAGCTCCACCAAGGAAAATTTGTTGAGCACTTTCTTGTAGTGCTAGGAATCCAAAGAGTCCAGGAGATTAACCTACATGACTATAATTTCAAAGGAAAAGAACTAAATCCGATAGCATGGCCTACTCCAACACTCTCATATGTCTATCTTTCTTCCTATAAAAAGATATTTTTTTATCCTTGTTTTAGAGATGAGAGTGATAGAACCGCACAAAGAAGAAAAGGTTTTGTTTTGAAGGGCTGGCTCTTGACCACGAAAAGGGAGCAATGGGGTGTTATTGCGCTCCCAGACATAGAACCACTTCCCATAATTTAATTGTAAATACTATTTTGTTTGATCATGATGTGGGAGTCAAGGAGTTGACCCTTGAATTTTCTTTTTAGGTGATTGTTTGATCATCAACCTAATCAGAAGTTAAATGTGAATGCATTAAGAAATTCTCATTTTTTTTGTGAATAAAAAGTACGAAAAATCCTGAGCACCCAAGTTAAATGTGAATGGATTATAAATTTTTTATTTTCATGTGAATAAAATATATTGAAAGGCTGGCACACCGTTAAGGATGCCCAGCCAATATCATCCTCTCTCCTCCTTTTTTGGAAAAGATCCCCTTGTTCTCTTATTTTTAGTTTGTGATTGGTGCACACCACTAGCTTACAATAAGATGGTGGCATACCAACCCTCTCCCATAAGAATTATAGGAAAAAGAACACTACCCACTAGTGTGTATCTACGTCTAGATAAAGTAGGTTCAAAAAGACCTCATGATCAATAACCCTTCCTTGATTGGTTATTCAAGCCTCCACCCAAAAAAAAAAAAAAAAAAAAAAGGACTTGAAGCATATATGAGAAAAAGGACTTGAAGCCTATATGAGAAAAAGAAATAATTATAATTTATTGTCATATTACCGCCATAATCTAGTGTCATATAGTATCGTTAGTAAATTACTACGGTTAACTGTTCATATTTGGTAGCTTCTATAAAGAATTGAAGATATAAAAAAAATGAAAATGGCTTCGATAATGTTTTACCGCCTCATAACATATGTATATTGTATCGTGTTTTTTTTTTTTAATGGAATATGTTTGCATCGTTTGGTAATTATAAACCACTTTTGAATGTACCTATATATCAGCGGTTAAAATTGTCATTGCCAAAAGCTCCGCCAAGGCACATTTGTTGAGCGCTTTCTTGTAGTGCCAGAAATCTCAAGAGTCAAGGACATTTACTTGCATGACTATAATTTATGGGAAAAAGAACTATATCCGGTAGCATGGCCTACGCCAACACTCTCATGTGTCTATCTCTCTTCCTATATGAAAAGATATTTTTTATTATTGTTTTAGAGATGAGAGAGACAGACATAGGGAACAATGGGCTGTAGATTGCGCTCCCAAACATAGAACCACCTCCCATAATTTAATTGTAAATATTATTTTGTTTGATCGTGATGTGGGAGTCAAGGATTTGACCCTTAAATTTTCTTTTTAGGTGACTGTTTGATCATTAGCCTCATCAGAAGTTAAATATGAATGCATTAAGAAATTTTTATTTTTTGTGTGAATAAAAAATACGAAAAATCCTGAGCACCCAAGTTAAATGTGAATGGATTATAAATTTTTTATTTTTATGTGAATAAAAATAATGAAAGGCTGGTACACCTTTAAGGATACGTAACCAATATCATCCTCTCTCCTCCCTTTTTGGAAAAGATCTCTTTACTCTCTTATGTTTAATCTGTGATTGGTGCACACCACTAGCTTATCTGCTTATAGAAAGATGGTGGCATACCAACCCTCTCCCATAAGAAATTATAAGAAGAATTAAAGAACACTACCAGCTAGTATATGTTTACATCTAGACAAAGTGGGTGCAAAAAGACTGCACTACCCCACCGTAAAGATACTCCTGTATGTCCTCTCATTGGCCCGTGTATTGACATATATCTACATCAATAGTTAATGTTGTATTGTATTGCCCAAAAATATATTAAAACCCAAATTGAGAAAAGTAAAATCGTGATCAGTTAACCCTTCATTGATTGGTTATTAGGACTTCAAGCATCCACCAGAAAAAAAAAAAAAAAAAAAAATTAGGACTTGAAGCCTATATATGAAAAAGAAATCATTTACCTGCCGTATCTTCAACACCTTCCGAATAAATATTCCATGACTTCAAACCCTCCTTCAAGATTCAACGGGGAGCCAAGGTCTTCCCATGGACTGAAGAAAAAAGAACCACCGAAAAGCAGAGCATTGGTAAGACAGGAATAGAAATACCGTGGTGAGTTCCTGAAGGATGACCAGGTGACCAAGTCGTCGCTTCCAAATTATCAATCTTCACGCCAATACTTTGAAGTTTGAATCAACTCCCATGTTTTCTAACTACAAAACCAGATCGACCAACCCAATATGGATACAAGATCAAAATTCTCCTTTTTTTTCCATTTAAAGTTCAGAACAAGCTTCCCATCTACCCAAGAGTTTCAAATCATGGAGGAAATTTTTTCATTAATCCACCAGGGCTGCAACTTAACTAGAGACCTGGAATCAAACTTTCCAAGCTTGATAAACAATCCCATTTTACTTTCTAATTCATGTGAAGACATAGTAAGGGTCTTCACTAAAGCTTCTGATCGATTGAAAACCCTAGCACCTCCACCGGATCTTGAGGCAAGTGTTCATGAATGGCTGAGGTCTAGTTATACGCAGTCCATGAGCATGGCTGCCGGTGACCTTTTTCAGGCCCAGCTCTTCTCAGATAAGAACCCGTTTGATGTGAGGTTACTCATGGCCACCAGGGATGTAGAGGGTTCTTCTTCTATGAAGTCGAAAGGTGGAGGAGTAGAGGCGTCTGATGCCGGCAAGAGCTCCGTGACCCAACGGTCACGGAAGAGGTGAATATAATTTGTACTGTATGAGATTCACCATTTATGGGGTATTAAATCACGAAATAACGATGCATTTATTGAACCAGGAAAGATGGTGGTGTGGAAAAGCATACGGTGAAGGCAACAGGTCCTCGAATAGGGAACACAGAGATCCCACCGGATGACGGCTTCACATGGAGAAAGTACGGTCAGAAAGAGATTCTTGGCTCAAAATTTCCTAGGTATGTACCTAATGTATGAACCTTTTAATTGGAGGAAATGCATTGCGATTTGGCATTAGTTAATTAAAAGTTCTTACTGTCAGTCTTAACTACCGGATAATCAAAATTTTCATGCAAATCGTTTGTGTTGCTCGGTTGTGATGCAATCCTAGCCCACCATTTATGCCGGATTGTACTTTGTGATTGAGAAGGAGAGGATGGGAAAAATATGAAATCATCTTAGTTAATGCGGGCATCTTCTAAGTTTGAACAGGGATGCAAATAGATAATCAAAAATTCAAATTTGTTTCTCATCCATATCCATTTAAGAGTTTTAGTATCCAATCAAAGGATATTCAAATCCACATTCTAATGGGTAATAAAAAAAATTTTTTTTTTGGTAGAAATGGGTAATCAATTATAATAAAAAAAATTAACATATTAATGTTTGTCATTCAAAAAATAAAAAGTAGACTTGATAGGTAAATTTCAACCAAAACAAAAATTGGTAGGGAAAATGATTCCTAAAGGGGCAAGAACCATTGGGGTGGGGGATGGGAGGGTAGAGGTTGAGGTCTTCTAAGTTTGAACTCATTCAATAACTATCAAAAAATAAATGGTAGGTTGTGCCCCCAAGTCATTGTGGCCAACAGGGTTGGTAGCTTAATGGGAGAAAGTCCCTGCTCCATCATCGTTTGAGTTGATTGTTTGTGAGTTTGAGACGAAATATTTTACCATTCGTTACTTGTCTTATGAGGGTTTTGACCTGAAACTATAATAACTACTATGGAGCATCTTTTACTATTACCTAAAGAAAAGAAAAAAAAAAAAAAAAGAAAAGAAAAGAAAAGAAAAGAAGGAAGAAGAAAAAAGACAGAAGAAGAAGAAGAACGTATGCATTAGAAAAAAACAGAAGGAGAAGAAGAAGAAGAACGTATGCACTGTGGACAAATGTACAGTCCATCTGGAATCTTTTAGGAGATCAATAGTCAAAACTCTGGACTTTCCAATATCTTAGGCATGACTTGGTCTATAAACGTAACCAGGGGTTGATTCAGTCAACTTTCAAGGCAAACCGGCCAACCCACAGACTACCCGGTTCACAAATGCCCAAGTCTCCATGGCACTCCAATTTCCATCATTTCATAAAATCATTCCTCTTCTGTTGACTTTCATTGACCCTCACCCTACCCACCATTCTCTGCAGGAGCTACTATAGGTGCACCCACAAGAGCTTCTACGGTTGCAATGCTAAGAAGCAAGTCCAGCGATTAGATGAAGATCCAAACACCTTTGAAGTAACCTACTGCGGCCACCACACCTGTCTCATGTCCTCCACTGCACAGTCTGTGTCGCCGCCGGCCACCATTAGCCAGATGGAGCAGATTGAAGTAGAGCCAACACAAACAACGCGTCCCCAAAGAAGATGGCATTCCCTAGAACCCAACAACCCTACAGACCTTCGTTTGCGAATGTCCGGCAACTTCAACGTGGCTGGTGGCGCAAGCAGCAGTGATGAAGTCGCTGCCACTAAAGGTCAGGGTCCCTCACAATCACAGGTGCGTGACGGTAAAGAACCTGAGTGGCCTGTGATGGATCTCGCCGATGCCATCTTTAATTCTGGAAGCAGTAGTAGCAGCATGGATGCTATCTTCTCTTTCATGCAAGACAAGTAGATTAACTTACAGGAGATAACATGAATAGTTAAGTTTCACATAGGATGATTCATTGTTTGGTGCAGCCATCTACTCATTACAGGTAGTTGCAGCATTCTTGGAATACATTCTAAGGTCAATAATGCATTCCAAGAAATCATACCAAATACAACCTTATTTTTTCACCCATAATCTAAAACATCTGGACCTGCTATCTATTTGATGTATATTTGTCATATCATCTTATCAATCTCAACATTTTGTTGGTTTTTGGCACCCCCACCTGGGAAGATCTCAACTCTAAATCATGGTTAAAGAGATTAATGAACTATACAAATATACTTTGATTGCACTTGGAATCATATTGTGGATTTCTTGAAATTAAGGTTGCATTTGGTATGATTTCATGGAATGCATTATCGACCTGGAATGCATTCCAAGAATTCATACCGTATGCAACTCAATCTACACATTTAGATCATAAAAGTTCTTTAGCTATCCCTCAAGTTTTGTGCTTGCGTGAATTAATTCATACCGAATACATCCTTAATCTACACATATAGATCATAAAAATTCTTTAGCTATCCCTCAATTTGTTTTGTGCTTGCGCGAATTGCTACCAATTTCATTGTTGTTTCCAACATTAAGGTGATGTTTATTTGTCTAGAAAAGAAAAGAAAATCATACAAATTCATGTGCAATTTTCTTTCCTCCTAACTTTTCCTGGCGTGTGGAAGACTCCGAAGAAGATAGAAGATTCTTGCTTTAAATTTAAAAATCACTTAGGAAATTTCACGATTTTCTATCACCACCGAAAAATTATCTCTTTGTTCACACAAGAAGTTAAGGCAAGGCGAGATAAAAAAAAAATAAATAATAAAAAAATTCACCTCCGACAATCTAGCATATTTTCCTCTCACTATCATGGCGTCTTCAGCAGTTCCTCCGGCAAGGCTAGTTCACAACACGAACACTCAATAGCACACCTCTATTGGGTTTATGTCTTGTATTATGGTAATTATATAATTATAATTGGGTCTGTATTTGTAATTAGGCTGGGTTTTGGATATATTACATGTGGAAATCAGGGTTTTTGGGTTCCTTATATATTGCCTTTGTGGTGAAAACCTCAGGTTTAATAAAAACTCCTAGGTTCTCAAGGGTGGATGTGGGCATTCGTGCTGAACCACATTAAATTTCTTGCGTTGTGAGTGATTGTTTGCTCGATTTCTTCCTCATGTGGTTGTTGTAGACACTTAGTTTTGTCCCCCCACTAAAGATGATGATTTATGAGTGAGTCTGAAGCTTGTATTCTCACTTTTACGAAGGAATTGGATTTTTGGCATAAAACCAATCAACACCGCAATTATTCTTAACCTAAACCCAATGTGCATTAATTCATGGAGTACGATTAAGCACAAGAGGTTAGGAATCCAAAACTTGATATTTTTTTAATGATATGAGGAGAGTGACCAAAAGTGATCGTTGATTCCTTCAGTCAAATTATGACATTCGAGCCTAGCATTTGCTTAATTTATGTATCATTGGACAGCACTTAGAAATATGGTTAAATCGATATCCTGCTCACAAAAATCAGATCCTTGGATCGCTGCAAGGTGTGATAGGAGTTCAAACCAACATCCTTTTTATACTACACGACAAAATGAATTCGATTCGGATGTTACTTGCTGATAAGATATTGTTGGTATACTACACGACAAAATCCGATACCCATCACGTAATTGTTCTTTGAACCTAACCGAGCCGAACCAAGCCTACCCAAACCCTATTGGAAAATAATCCTCTGTTTTTCTCATTCCTGTTTTTCCTTGTTTTGCTACCTGCAGAACGCGACACATGGACAATTTTAAGACCAACGCACTGGATGTAATAATCCTCATCCAATCTTGACCGTTGGTCTCCTTGTTGTCCACGTGTCGCGTTCTACAGGTAGCAAAACAAGGAACAACAGGGATGAGAAAAATAGAGAATTTTGATCCAACCCTATTGGACATAGGGACCACCATAGTTCAGGATACACCCTTGAACCGCCAGGCATTCTTGGCGGCTTTCAATTTTGATTATGCAGTTTTGGTTTTGGCCTTTGTGGCCTTCACTTTTGCCTAAGCGGATTTGAGCTTGGCCCTAGTGGCTTTTCAAGTGTTAGACAGTGAATCTCTATTAGTAAATTTTTTTATTGTTATTCCCGTTTTACCATTGGCTTATCCCCTCTTGATTAATATTTGTAAAAAATAAGACCATAGGTATCAAGTTTGGAAGGGATTTATTTGAGACATTATAAAATATCAGATTTTCACCCCTTTATCTCCAAATTGCCCTTTTGTTTACCTCTCTATATATTTGAGTGGTGAGAGACACACGGAGGAGGCAGGGTTGGAAAAAAAGAAGAGACTCTGTAAGAAAAAAAAAGGTAGACAACAGAGAGAAAAGAACTACAGAGTAGAGAAAAGAGAAAAAGAAAGGCCGAGGGCCCTACTCCTGAAGCTTTGGTTTCGAGCCCCTGCTGAGTCCTCTAGTCAAAGTTGGTGCTTGATTCCACCCCTATGTATGAAAGTGTGAGTACTGGGCGGGGCTTCGTGGACTTCTCCTTGTGAAAAGAGTGGTGTGGGTCGGTAGTCTCTATTGAGCAACATCGCCACCTAGATTAAGTCTAGGATCCATCACTAATTGAAATTGAAATTGAAATTAAAATGACTCCATTCGAACTATCCAACCACAATTTAGGTTTCATGTCAGGTTGCAATCTGAGGACAGGGTTAGGAACTTCGGTCCACCTAATAAAAATTAGACTTCAACCCTAGGTCTGATATATAAATTTTTTATTGGACCGACTAAGTTAAAGAGTAAATACAAGCACTATTATCATGCATATTTATTGAAAAGGAAACATGACCTAAAATGTAAAAGGGAGGTTCAAATCCACATACCCATATCCCACTGTTCTACATGGTTAGTATATGGAAAAAAAAAAAAGAAGCAAACATGCATAAGAGGGGAAGGTAAAGACAGAACTAGCACTAGCATTCATCTCATAAAGTGTGATGTAAACAAAATTAAACATGGGATTGGGGGTCATTTGCAAAATGAACATACAAGATAAGTGAGTAAAGCATGGCAAAGTTAGCAAAACATTGAATAATGTAAAAAAAAGAAATGCATAAGTGTGCTAAAGAGTAACAACGAGAAAACCTTTAATAGAAAATTGAAATAAAATAGTAAAAAATCAGTAAAATCAAGTTAAATATGAAAAGCCAAATTAAATAATTTTTAAAGATAAGAGTTTTGAAAAAAACCATAGGAAAATGTATTTCAGAGGCTTGCAATATGGGATTCTTTTGAAGGGAAATCCTAGATCTTGCACTGGCCAGCAAAGGATAAAATTCAAAAAAATAGTAAATAAAATTGAAAAAATTGGGAAAATTTTACAATAGCTAGATTACGATCTAATCTACAACTTGGAAGAAGGCAACTATTTGAAAATATTTACGAAAAGAAATGTAACTAGTTGCACTTCATTGCTTCCCTACTGAGAACAACAGTGAGTTGCTCAGAAAAAGTCCGATAACTATGAGCACAAAACTCGGAATGGAGGCATGTAAAAAGAGAATGAAATAGGACTTATCCCTCTACAACTTTCATAAAGGAAGCTTGGTAGTTGGAAGGTATGTGCTCAGGTGTAATCAATGCAATCTCAAATTGATGCACAGAGCACTAGTAGTTCCTTACGATACGAGTGTGCGAATCTAGGCGATTATGACTGAAGGTGCTATATACATGTTTTTATGACTGTGTGAATTGTGTGGGATCCAAAAAATGTGGGAGGGGTCATGTATTTATAGTTGAAAGGCTCCTTGCTCACTAAAGACAGTATAGAAATGCTTCCAAATAAAGGTGTGATCTCCTTCCTTGGTTAGAGGAAGATTTGAGTATATATATGTATATTCCCATGGGGTGTGAGCAATTAACACATTTTTTAAAATGTGTTTCTAGAGTTTTCTAGGTACCTAGGGTCATAGTGTTTGTCTAGATATGTCCCTTGGGTGTCAAGGTACGAGATTTGGTGGAAGATCCACAGAATCCTTATAAAATCGTAGGACCAGATAGAATTTGCATTGTGACCGACATGGTTGACATTAGGCCGATGTCATTCTTGGTGCAAATGGCGTCGGCCAGAGAGCATCTGACTTGAGTCAGTATAACTCAGGCTCAAATTGACTCATGGGGTTTGGTTCAATTAAGTTTTTTACTTAATTTGGAATTGGTCTATGGTCTATTGGGTGGTCTTGGCAAATTCTAGGCATGTCAATTCCATTAACCATTTTTGAAAACATTTTGTGTAGATTTTAAACCAACTTATGCTAACATAGAAGTAAAAATACACTGCCTAGGTGTGAGAGAATATCTCAACCGTAAATACATAAACCATCCTCGTAGCTAGTACATGTTTTTAGTTCCTAGTGTAGAAACTTTGTCCAAAATTTCAAAGTCATTATCAATTTCCAAACTATTATATGGAAGCTCTGCCAAAATCCCATTATACTGGATTTTTTTATTCCTCTAAGAGAGAGAGAAGAAGGCTAGGCCTTGTCCCTGAGTCAGGGAAGCTACTAAAATCCACATACGAAGTAAAGGATCTCCCCTCACATACGTAATTGTTTCATATTCATAAGCATGATGTAGATTTCATCATTTTATGTGTTCGTCACACAAAATAAAAATTTATTTTATCATTTAATGTGATATTATGTTCTTTGTTACATAAAATTAATAATTTATTTTTTCATTTTATGCAATTATGTTCATGAATTTCTATCATCTTATGTGCGAATGTGATATGGATTCTTGTCATTTCATGTAAGCATGCATATTAGTTTTATCATTATATGTGATCATATGATATTGGTTCTTATAATTTCATGTGATTATGTATAAGATAACCTATTATGTCATGTGATCTTATAATAGATTCCCTATTATTGCATGTGATATTATAATATATTTTTTATTATTACATGTGATCTTAAATTAGATTTTCTTGTTATTTCATATGATGTCTTAATATATTTTCTATTATGTCATGTGAATACAAGATATGATTTATCATTTTATGTGATAATAGGATATAGGTTCATTGTTTTATGTGTTAGAATACATAAAATGATAGTTTATTTTCATCATACTTTCATTTTAATATAATGCAATTCAAGCAAACATAGCATGCGTGTTGTCCTAGGGCTGTCAAATTCTCAAGGGAGAATTTTTAAATCAAGCATATGGTAGAAAGACTAGAATTTTTCGGCGAAGTCGGTGCCTAATACCTTCCCACACTCGTAATTTGACAAGATCTTGAATTTTTGTTAAATACCAAATATGAAGTTATATCTCAAGCTTGGTTCCCTAACCAAAATTGAGTTCCCTAATAAGGTTCCAGGCTCTAAATCCTAGGTGGTGATTCCAAAAATCATGTTTTCCTATCCCCCTTATGTCTTCAAGAAAAATTGAGGAAATTATTATTTGAAAAGATGGTAAGAGGCTAATAGATTAATTGATAAAGGAAGATAAAAAGAAACGACTCCCCAAGAAAATGGAGAGGTGGTCATAACCTTGAGAGGTGGGCAAAAGGAGAGAAAGGCTAGGGAGATGATCATTCAACATGACTTTTTCCTCCAGCCTAAAATATTTTTTTCTTTATCCTTACAATTGCGGCTGCATCCCTAACAACCTCTACCAAGCATATGAGGGGAGCCCGAGGAGTGTGGAAGGAAAAAAGATCTTGGGGTTTCAATCTTTTGTCCATTCTAGAACTACCAAACTAGATTATCACAGAAACTAGATCTTGAATATTAGCCTTTCTTTGGTATCTTATGATCCTTTCGGTTAATGGCCAAGTTGAAACAAAAAGAGTAAAAAATAATTTGTGGAAGCTCAAACAAGAAGTATGGAGTAACACTAACTTTTTGACCAAACTATCTTTTGACCTTTCCTTAACTTTTTTTGCCACTAAGCGTGGTTCCCCTCTTTTTAGATGTTTATAAACACTGTTAACACTAAAATTTTTGTTTAAAACCAACTATGGATATAGTTCTTATGATCTCTCAGTGGGCTTATCAATCCTTGCACAGAAAGGGAAGGATGTACATATCGCCTTGGGATGGATGTATTTAACGGTTTATCTTTAATGGAATTTTCTTTCTTCTCATAAAAAAATAAAAAGAAAAATAAAAGAGGGGAAGAAGAAGAAGAAGATAACCCAGTACTACTAAAAAAATAAAAAATACTCTTCATTACAGCACTTACACTCCAGAAGAATATCAAATAAATAAAAAAGATTTATGGGTTTTGAGTTCAATGTAAAAATAATGTTTTGAGCATTTGTTTTGCGAAAGATTTTTTCTTATGACATAACCAAGAGAAGGGTACCTTCAAAACTAATTAATTAACTCAATACTGCTAAACAAAATTTCCATCTCAACATCAAGCTCCTCCAACGCAAGTTCAACCTCAAAGTAAAAAACAAGCACCTTAAAGAGGTTGTAATATTTATGTAAGGATCTTTACAAGATTGGAAAACCTACAAAAGATAAAAATCCTTAAGTGGAAACCTAAGGAACTAGGAGGAGGAAACCTTGAATGAACTTGTTGTTCATGATCTTCCATGAGAAGTTGTGGTCATCCGCATTTAAAAGTTAAATTTTAAGTAAAAACTGACGGAATTATAGATGGCCATTCATGGGAGCTTTTGTCAAACGAGAAATAATGATTTTTAAGTCCTTTAATTTGCAGTCTTTTGTGATAGAAGTATTTAATGATACAGACATAGAAGGTTGGATCATTTAATAATCTTTGAAGCAGATTAAATAACCTAGAGGGGGTGAATAGGTTATGCTAGTGAAACTTAAATATTTTCGAAACTCCAAATCCCAAGAGTGATTGTAAATAAAAATGCGGAATAAATAAGAAGATTACAATCATACAACACCAAGATTTATTGTAGTTCAATTCAACCTGAGTCTAGTTTACTCTCTACAAGATCCTCTTGTAAGGTATTTCATTAGCTCTTCCCTTTCAGTATAGTAAGTAGGGAGGAAAAACAATTTACACAATCTTTTAAGGATAAGAGAATCCGTACAATCCCCTTTATAGGTATAAATGTACTTTTACAATCTCCTTTAAAGTAGAGAGACGCCTTACACTCTTTTAAGGATAAGAGAATCCTACACCAGCCTAAATACAGTCTAGAGACTCTAGACAAGTGTAAATAAAAGGCAAAATGGAATAGAATTTTGAATTATCTTGTGTGATGTGCGTAATAAATATGAAATGAAGATTAAAAAGCATGCATCTTTAAAAGTCGCCCTTATGAATGAGTTGTAGTGGAAAACTTACACACAACCTTGAGTTCTTGAAAGTTGGATTTGACCACAATGATTGAACTTAATATAATACTATTTTTTCTCACTGAATAGCTTTTGATAATGATAGTCAGTGCTCACTTGATTGTTAATTAATAGGGCCATTAGTGGGGCATTTATATGGGTGAAGGTTAGTCCTAAATTGGGTAGGAGAATCACTAATTTTGGGAAAGAGATTAGCCTTAATGGGCAAATTTCCTTCTATCGATAATTACCGGTAGGATCCGGTAGTTACCGGATCATATTACCAGGCAAAAAGATCCGTTGGAGTTTAAAAATATAATCATTGGACTTTGTCTGAAATTATTCGGGAAGCATCCGGTTAGTCGGAGAGATTTTCAAAAGGCATCCGGTAGTTACTGGTACAATGTGGTAGTTACCAGTTAACCTTTGTTGGTCTGGGTCTGATAACTCACAGAATTCTACCGGTAGTTATTGGAAGGGTTTCATTTTCTGTTTTAATTGTCTGCTAGCACATGAGGTATTTTTGAGCCAAGTTCCTCCTAGAGTCAATCTAACTCATGCATTTATGAGTGTAATGCGTACAGTGTGTGTGTTCCATCATATTCTAAAGAAATATCTTCAAGTAGGTTTTCAAGTCTTCAATTGCTCTTTGTATCCATGTCTTTAAGTCCTCTAATTGTTCTTGTATGCATGTATTCAAGTCTTCTCCTAGCTTGCATGACTTGAGCTTCATTGTGAAGTCTTAAGATCTTCTATGGCTTCAAAGTCCTTCACATAGCACTTGATAGATGATCATTATTATATTAACTTGTTTGTTATCATCAAAACCAATATGGAGCGTGGTGTCCCCAACAATCTCCCCCTTTTTGGTGATGACAAACAAATGGACTAAAGAACCATAAACTTTTAAATTTTCTCCCCCTTGTCATGGAATATATAAAGATAAGTGAGTGAGTAAAAAATTATTTCTTTAATCAAGATTCCTTCTCCCCCTTTTGTCAATAGCAAAAATGGGTAAACAATATAGTAGGCATCCCCTAACCATGTGCATGAAGGAACATAAACAAGAGAATAATCATATATAGGGAATTTAAAATGCATTACTTAATAGAGGAAATTACACTCCCCTCCCCTGACCTTTGGCTTAATATCATGTTCACCCCACGTACTTTCATATATAGCACTAACCTCCCCTGTAGTTTGAAGATTCTAACTAACGTACCCTTTCTGTTAGATTTACCAGTTAAGTGATGACATCATCACTTAAGTTGCTATTTTTATGACAAAATTACCCTTCTTCACCTTTGAATGGTAAATCGACCTAACCTAAACCCACTTAAGAAAAAGGAGAGCGAATTTAGGGATTTGGTTTTCTGCAACCTTCATCACCTTCATTTTGTCGGTCGCTGCTCTCTTCAACGGTCGGTGGTCGTCGTTGGTCGTCGTCATCATCGCATTCGCTGCACTTTGCGACCATCATCTAGCCATCGTTGGTCGATCCTTGGTCACCATCGTGATCTGTACGGAGATAAAGTCCCTCGTTGCTAATCTCTCGACCCTCGGCTTTGATCGCTATGCTCTGTGAGTTCTTTACTTGTTTTAATGACTATCACTTTCGGAAAATGAATTTTCCTAATTTCTAATTACATTGAGATAACAATGAAAGCTTGGAGTTTTCTTACATTAATAGAGAACTGGAGATTAAAGATTAGATTTTCACCTTATTGCACAATGGGAAGTGATGCTATTACTTTGCTGGTTACGTAGGTTTCTTTTTCCTTTCTTATCCTTAGGCTTGATTACTACCTCGCTCTACACCAAGTTACCATGCGAGCATGGAATTTACTGGCTGCCTTGGTTTGGCACAAAAAATTATGGGCTGTAGGTTGGTCTTACCCAACTAAGCTCAACTTTTAGATGTAAAAAGAGGCCTCCAGCCTGATCTAACCAGCCTTGAATTTGTCAGTCTGATTTATAAAATGTTTCATTTTAGTTTACAGGCTGTTTGTACTAATGGTTCAGATTCAATTACACCTTTGTACCCTTTAATTTGATTCTTTCTTCACTTAGTTTAGGAACAGGAAATAGATTAGTTTAGAATAACTGAAGCTTACCATATCAATATATATTGAGTTTATTTGATCTGGCTTTACTGGTTCTTATTCAATTTAAACTATTGGTAATTTTTTTATATTTTTTCCCTCATTTTGCAAATCAAAACCTAACTGGGAAGAGAACCTATTTTATTTGTTTCCTACATTGTCTCTCTCTCTCTCTCTCTCTCTCTCTCTCTCTCTCTCTCTCTCTCTCTTTAAATTACACATACTTTGTAAATAATATAGGCAAGTAAGACAAGTAATTGTTAATGGCCAATCTCGTATTTCTTGAATCTGCCTCTTTCTCTTGACCTATATGGAGGATCAAAATGTTTTCCTAATGTTTGCAAGCCATATTTGCTTCCTTTTTGCTTGTTATTACCCCTTGTTTGTAAAGTAAATGTGCAAATGTACAAGAATAATTTCATTAGTTTACCATTAACATTTGGGATCTCTTTTTTTATTCTTCATTATCCAAGTTAAGGGTCTTCTTGGTTGTGTATATTAATATGAATGCTAAATTGTAAATGTGAAAGCAAATATCAAAACATATTGTGTCTTATGGAGTGATGTGTACCTTCTTATCTTGGTTTGGGTTTGCATCTAACCTAATATATACTGATCATGCATCACTCTGCTATACTCTGAACCAGTGGATACAAGTAGGTAACTGGAATGGAAATCAGGGCAACTATCTTCTATCGCTTCTATAGAAAGACTTTAGAACCTACAACGGTTGATCCAGACTTCTATTGCTATAGGAACATGGTTTGTGACATCTACAATATAGTTATTAGACATGTCCCTATTGGTCATACTGTGACTTTTAAAGTCAAGTGCATAACGCCGGATAACCAAGCTATTGAAGTGGATACAAATGAGAAGGTGCATGATTTGTTTAGATTGCATGCTGGAGTTGATTCAATTAACTTGTATGTATATGATCTCCTTTTTTATGAGCACCCATCTTCCACCTACACAATGAATAGATTCGAGGGTAAATTGATCACTCGAGACAATCATTATAATGAACCCGAACAAGAATTTTATGATGGTGTTACTCATGTTCATCAAAATTGGAGTGGGGTTGGTGATGATGTTCAACAAAGTCAGTCCGGACTTGGTAGTCATGCTCAGCAAAGTCAAACTGGTTATGGTGGTGTTGTACAACAGGAGCAAAATTTTATGTCTGCTAGGGCAAAGCATCAAGTT
Organism: Macadamia integrifolia; assembly: GCF_013358625.1. Classification (NCBI taxonomy): domain Eukaryota; kingdom Viridiplantae; phylum Streptophyta; class Magnoliopsida; order Proteales; family Proteaceae; genus Macadamia; species Macadamia integrifolia. The sequence goes on along the minus strand of NW_024870469.1, from coordinate 226,446 downwards.
ATGTGAGGTGGTGCTACATTTAGGAGATCTAGCAGTAATTTCAGTTGCAATAAGATGGATGAGATTGATACAAAGAAGAGGACAGTGGATACTAGATCTGGTCATAGAGGCATTGCTAAAGGGAAGGATACTTAGCAGAGCATGGGCTGTGATGATATTGAAGATGATAGTGAGGGTGATTGGTAGTGTGGATTTGATAATGAAGACGACATTGTGGATAGTGATGAGGATGATGATCTTGAAGATGAAAATAATAATGTTTTTGAAAATGAAGAAGATAGTGATATGGATAGGCCTGTGGATGATCCTGAATATGATTCAAAAGAATTTTATGAACCATTTGTGCAGCATGACAATAGATATGATCCAAATGGGGAAATAGAGTTAGATGTTGGGATGATATTTGACGATGTGAACCACTTCCAGTCAGTACTTAAGGATTATGTGATTCAAGGTGGGTTTCAAATCCTACGAATTAAGAATGAAAAAAAAGAGTAAGAGCTATTTGTGCAGCAACTGGTTATACATGAAAAATATTTGTTTCACCTTTATCTGATGGAAGCAAAACTTTATGATCAAGTCAATGTGTAAAGAACATTGTTGTGGACGGAAAGATGTGAACAAGGACATTACATCCACTTGGATAGCCTCACACATGTCTTCACAGTTGAAAACAAATCTTGACATGAAGTTAAGTGCAATGGAAGCTTATATTATGGAAAAATTTCGTAATAAAGTGCCTTACATTACATTGTACAGGGCTAAAAGGAAAGCAAGGGAACAAACTGAAGGGAGTCATGGCAAGTCATATGCCAAGCTACCTAGTTATGGTGATAAGGTAAGAGAAAGAGATCCCGAGACTATTTTTAAAATTCAATTTCATCCTAGGCAAGTTTTGTCTGACCCTCCAGTTTTCAAAAGAATGTTTGTTTATTTCAAGGCATGCATGAATGGGTTCTTGAATGGTTGTAGACCATTCATAGGGATTGATGGTTGTCATCTCAAAGACACACATGGAGGTGTGTTGTTGGCTGCAGTCTTTGTTGATGGAAACAAAAGATTGTTTCCTGTTGCATATGGTGTGGTAGAGGTTGAATGCATAAATAGTTGGGAATGGTTCTTGAGCAACATATATGGAATTTTCTATAGGACCTTGGAAGACAACCCAATCACATTTATGTCTGACAAACCAAAGGTAATTGTTAAATATTTTCTTTCTTTTTTAAGAATAATTAATCGTTATATGGTTTCTATACTGCTATTATTGTACACTTGTTTTATGTAGGGACTTTGTGAGGCCATCAGTGATACATTTCCGGGTTGTCATCATAGATGGTGCTGTGGGTACTTGTATCAGAACTTCAAATCACTTCACCCAGTTGTGTTACTAAGAAGGTATTTCTGGATGGTAACAAAAGCATCAAATCTATTTTTTTTTAAGAAGGCAATGAATGAAATGAAGGGCATTGACCAGAAAGCTTATGAGTGGCTAAGTAAGCATCTTCCAAAGATGTGGTCTAGGCGTGCATTCGACGTTAGGTGCAAGAGTGATCATATCACTAATAATATGACTAAATCATTTAACCAGTTGATTGCACCCTTTAGGGTTAATCCCATTCTGACTCTTTTTTATGAAATTAGAAAGACCCTAATGGAAAATATGCATAAAAAATATCAACATGGTTGCAATTACAAGGGAAGAGTCACCCCATGCATAAAGAAGAAGTTGAATGCCATAGCCACTAAAGCTAGGGAGTGTATGGTACTTCGTGCAGGTGTTGATAAGTTTGAAGTCACTGAAAACCAAGGTAGGTATGTGGTTGATTTGAAGAATCAATCTTGTGGTTGCATGGTCTGGAATGTTTCAGGAATACCGTGTAAGCATGCTACAGCTTGTATCAAATTCAAGAGAGAGAGTTTGGAGAAATATTGTGATGAGTATTACAGTGTTGGAAAATATTTTGCAACATACAAGGACATAGTACATGCTTTACCTGGACTGGATCAATTGACAGAAGATCATCCAATGGGTGTTGTCCAGCCTCCTCCTTTGAAGACGCTAGTGGGAAGACCATATAAAAGCCGGAAGAAGGAACAAGATGAAGGACCATCAGGAGAGTACAGGAGGAGATCAAACACTGTCAGATGTGATAGAGGTAAAATGGAGGGTCACAACAAAAGGAGGTGCATAGGACCTCCAATGAAGGTGAAGGGAAGGGGGATAGTGCCTCTAGCTCGACAGTGAAACCGAAGGTATTTATACAATCACTCTTCACATTTGATTCTCATCTTATACCAATGTACATAATACATGTATCCAATTTGTGACTAAGGAAAGGGAAAGGGAAAGGAAAAGGAAATTAGTGGAAATCAATCTTCACAGGTGGTGATTAGGTCACAGGCCTCCACAACAACAACTGTAGATAACCGCCAGTCAAGGGTTAGAGCACAATTGAAAGCAAAGGAGGAGAAAAGGAAGGCAAGAGAGAAGCTGCGGAAGACTAGTGGGAGTTAGACATTTGGAAGTTAGACTTATGTGATACTTATGGGATTGAGAATATACTATGGAATTTAAACTTTCTTGTATTTTGGTAGACATATATTTTGGGACTTAAACTGTGGATGCCTATCGGATGGTGTTGGATATTTTAGATGTTGTTTTTTGTCACTTTCATGTGATGTTTATGAAATAGTACATGTATATGCTTTATCAGGTCTATTTTTTTGTCCACCAAACAAATGGCATGCTGCCCAATTTTTTTTGATAATTAGTAGTTAGATATATCTAAGCCATATTAAGTAAATAAAATACCATTGATGAAAGATAATCCCAAGTCATATTAGGTCAAAACATTAACGTTATCCTTAAAATTCTAAGTTACATCTGATACATTGTTGTTACACTTTTTTACTCATACAAACACTTACAAGTATCCCAACAAGGAAAACACACATAAATGAACATACAAGCTTCATTGAGCTACCTAACTTTTCTATTTCATCCAATCTAATCATTTCAATGTGTAAATCCTGTCGCAACAAACTTAACACCTCTTGCAACCCCTGCATCTCCTCTTACAACCCCTGCATCTCCTCTTGCAATCCTCGTACATTATCTTGCAATGTATGCAACTAATCTGGGCATGAAGGGTTGCCCATTGGTAATATAGTTGTTGGTTCATTGATGGGTTCACACCAAGCAAAGTAGTTACAACCATTCAACTCTGGGCAACTATAAAATAGCTATTTGGATTATCTTTTGTCTTTGATATCCTTATGACCACTTTCCATTTGCATCTACATTGTACGAATCTGTACTTTAGAACTTCACTACTGCTGATATTCACACTCGAAGTAGACATTTATCTGTTAAAGTTGAAACAAAAAAATCACAGGAGAAAAATAGTAATTAGTCTATCATTATAATAACAATTTAAAAGTGGAAATATCAACCAAGTGTCCATAAAAAATTTAGCTACATTAGTCCATGATTATCATACAAGCTTTCCAATTGTCAATAATCCCCCCATTAGAAATGATCAACAAAGAAAAAAAAAAAACCTAAACACTAGCACAGCAGAGACCAAACCAGTAGTCATGTATATGTGAAAAAAAGAAAGGATTTAGGAGATCATTTACACCACCATTTACCTATAATCAATTTCAGTTCAGCATCTAAGTCCCTCTACACACTTATAAGTATTTAAAGAAACATTTAGGGTTAGCCGATTTCAAATCAGCAAGAGATTAAATGTGATTCATGGGATTTCAAATCAGAGAGAAAAAAGGAAGACATAATACATACCAGGAGCTTCAATCGTGACCTTGACGAAGCTGGGTGAGACCTTTGGTGACAATGCCTGGGCGAGAGGAAGCTCGGCGACTTCTCTTCCAAGTGTTCAAAAGTTTTGATGAGAGAGAGAGAGAGAGAGAGAGAGAGAGAGAGAAGCTGGGTGAGACCTCTAGCAACAATGCCTGGGATAGAGGAAGCTCGGCGACTTCTCTTCCAAGTGTTCGAAAGATTTGATGAGAGAGAGAGAGAGAGAGAGAGAGAGAGAGAGAGAGAGAGAGAGAGAGAGAGAGAGAGAGAGAGAGAAGGAATAGAATATGTATACAACACAAATGGTAAACCGGTCTTTTTACAGGCCAGTTTAATAGCATCAGTCACTTTGGGGTTGTTAGTTAGAATCTTCAAACTACAGAAGAGGTTAATGCCAAAGGTCAGGGGAGGGGAGAGTAATTTCCTGAAATAAATAAAGAAAGAGAATTACATAAGCATGCACATTCAGCATACTTAGGGCAACAAACCATAGTATAAAAAAGATAAGGTTTTCACATGACAGAGAAGACAAATTCAACAGAGATTACTAGTCCTACAAAAGAGAGACTAAGTCTCTAAGAGACTACTGCTTCTACTCTAGGTCCTCGATTGCCTTGAGGATCTTGTTCTGCTTCTCAATGATTTTGTACAGACGATCTATGATTCAAGTTTCCATAGCCTCCAAGTGTTGCTTGAGGATGTCTTCATTAACAAGAGTTCTGGATGAGCTACCTTCCTCTTTAGCAGTGTGAGGTGTCTTGATCCCCATTAGGTGAACAACCTTGAAATCCATTGGGGGTCTATCCTGCTTTGCATACTTATATAGTGTGGGTATACCAAAGTGAGCAAAAATCTGCCCCAAAATCCTTCCATATGGAAAGTGGCTCTTGTGGTGCTTGCCATCGGTGTACACCATGTGTTGGGTAATGAGGTATGAAAGATTTATCCGTATACCCACACACACACAATAAGTTATGTATGCTTGGAAGGGGCTCAACTCATCCCTGTATCCACTTTTGGGTAGAATATTATAGGACACGATGTGGGTGACAATCCAAGCAAAGTCTGTGAGGTTGTTCCCTTTGGAGGTTGGTATCCCCACGAAGTCCTTCATAATGGTTTCGTAGACAACCAATTGGTCCATGAACTTGGTATGGTCAGTTTTCACGACTAATTACTTGAGGTGTCTGGTTGATTCCACTCCGAGAACGGTTCCCAATCCCTTAATTCCGAACTCGATGGGAACCCCTTTCACTAGACTCTTAATCTGGATGTTTTGCTCATACCCTTTGAGATTGCAATAGAATAGCTTCACCAATCTAGGCTAGTCCACCCTAGCACCTCAAAATGTTCTTCTAAAGCAAAAGTGATGAGGGATGTGGTATTGATATCCCTACCTATCTCAATGTCTCTTCCATCGTAGAGATCCCAACACTCTTTGGACCCTTCCGAGATGAAATCATCTTGTCTGGGCACTGGTCTCTTCTTGGATGCAAGAGCCTTTTTGGGAGAGAAAGAGTGAAGGAGTAAGGATTTGGGATGGTTAGGGCTTTGCTATCTAGTTCTTCCAGGCCGTAAAGGAGGCTAAGAATGGAGAAAGGCTTGAAAAAATCCCTTTAAATGGATTAAAAAAGCCCTACTCGAGATGCCCTGCTTGGAAAAATCAAGCGGTGCCAGTAGCTACCAGATTCTGCTGATAGTTACTAGTAGACCAAAAAAATTTATTTACTTATTTTATTTGATTTATTTTTGATAGTTTTTAAAAAACTTTCAGATTCTCTATTGAAAATAGGGGTCTATAGGTAAGAAAGTGTGTACACATCATCCAAATGGATTGCATATGCGTAGTTCCTTCCTTAGAGTATGAAACCTGTCACTGAGGGGTTTCGTGAAGATGTCAGCCAGTTGTTTCTCTGTTTCAATATATTCAAGCGTGACATCACCGTTTTGTATGGTGTCTTTTAGGAAGTGGTGACGGATATTTATGTATTTTTCCCTTGAGTGTAATATTGGATTTTTACTCAAGTTGATGGCACTCGTGTTGTCACACATGATTGGGAACAAGCCAACCTTAACTCATAAGTCTTGAAGTGTTTGCTTCATCCATAGGATTTGGGCACATCATCTATCAGCCGCAACATATTTGGCTTTAGTGATAGAAAGGACTATGCAATTCTGTTTCTTGATGAACCAAGAAACAAGACAAGAGCCAAGGAAATGACAAGTACCACTGGTACTTTTTCTGTCAATATGGCAGCCAGCAAAGTCTGCATCTGAGAAATAGACTAAGTCCATAGGTTGGTTCTTAGGATACCATAATCCCACATCATATATACTTTTCAAATATTAAAAAATTCTTTTAACAGTAGTCAGATGTGATTTCTTAGGATTGGCTTGAAATCGAGCACATGTACATACACTAAACATGATGTCCGGTCTACTAGCTGTTAGATATAAAAGGCTTCAAATCATGCCTCTATATCTAGTTACATCCTTTGAAATTTCATCTTCATCCGTAGTGAGTTTTAAGGATGTGCTCATAGGTGTGTCTGAAGATTTTTTACTGTTAATGTCAAATTTCTTTAGAATTTCTCTTTGGTTTATGAATTTGTCATTTTTCAGCTTGCTTTATCTGAAGTCCAAGGAAGAAATTTAATTCTCCCATTATACTCATTTCAAACTCATTACTCATCTTTTTAATGAAGTAAATATACATGTTCTCATTAGTGGATCCAAATATAATGTCATCCACATAAATCTGTACAATGAGTTTATCATTCTTCTTATTTTCACAAATAGTGTTATGTCAATCTTTTCCTTTAAAAAGCCATTTTTAATTAGGAAAGTACTTAGTCTCCCATACCAAGCTCTTGGAGCTTGTTTGAGTCCATAGAGGGTTTTCTCAAGTTTAAAAACATGGTTTGAAAACTTTGGATTTTCAAAACCAGAGGGTTGAGCTACATACACTTTTTCGTGGATGTAACCATTTAAGAAGGTGCTCTGCTCTTTACATCTATTTTATATAGTTTGAAGTTCTTATGGCATGCAAAGGCAAGAAGCATTCTAATGGATTCTAATCTTGCTACAGAAGCATAAGTTTCATCATAGTCTATTCCCTCATGTTGGTTATATCATTTAGCTACTAGTCTGGCTTTTTTTTTTACTCTGTTTCCATCTTCATCCAATTTGTTTCGAAAAACGCATTTGGCACCAATAATGGTTTGGCAGTCAGGTTTTGGGACAAGTTCTCAAACCTTGTTTCTTTCAAATTGGTGAAGTCCTTGCATGGCTATAATCAAGGCACTATCTTTTAAGGCTTCTTCAACATTTTTAGGTTCAATCTTTGAGATAAATGTAGTATGGTTGCATATCTCAAGAGATTTAGATCAGGTTTGAATTCCTTCACTTAGATCTCCTATAATGTTTTCTAGAGGATGACTCCTATGGGAAATGATTGCCTTAGGTAGTGTTTCCTCTTTTTCAGCTCTCTTTTTTTATTTTTTTCTTGAGATTTTTCAAGTGATATGTCATTCACTTTATCTTTTCTATCATCAAGAACAACATCATCATCATCAACTAAAGGTTTATACATATCCTTAGGCAAAGATTCATCAAATCTGACATTCATTGATTCTTCCACCACTAATAATCTTTTATTAAAGACCCTATATGCTCTACTATTGAGGGAATACCCTAAGAATATTCCTTCATCATATTTTGCATCAAACTTCCTATGATGTTCTTTAGTGTTTAGGATGAAACACTAACAACCAAACACCCAAGTAATCTACCTTTGGTAGTTTACCAAAGTACTACTCATAGGGAGTTTTAGAAAGAATGGGTCTAAGAATGATTCTATTAAGCACATAACAACCTGTATTTATCGCTTCAGCCCAAAAATACTTTGGTAGAGAATACTCATTGAGATTGTCCTAGCAGTTTCCTGTAGTGATATGTTTTTTCTTTCAGCAACTCCATTAGATTGAGGTGTCCTAGGAGAGGAGAAGTTATGGTCTATGCTATACTTATTGCAATATAAATTAAATTGATTTATATTATCAAATTCTCCTCCATGATCACTCCTTATGAAGGTTATTGTATAGCCCTTTTGATTTTGTAATCTTTTGCACAAAGTTACAAATTTATCAAAGGTGTCATTTTTATGTTTTAGAAAAATAGTCCAATTATATCTAAAAAAATCATCCACAATTACAAATGTATAAGACTTTCCATTTAAACTAGATACATTGATAGGGCCAAACAAATCCAAGTGAAGGAATTTCAAAGGTCTCAATGAAGAAACTATGTTCTTCGACTTATGAGACACTTTGGCTTGTTTACTCATCTAAAAAGTATCACAAAAATGTTTATCATACTTGATCTTATGTAGATTCCTAACAAGATCTTTAGATGCTATGGTTTGGATTAGCTTGACATTTGCATGTCCAAGCCTTCTATGCCATAATGAAGATTTACTATGATTAGATACCAAACAAGCATTAAAGGGACTTGTTTCCTCTCGCACGTAAAAATAAATATTATTTTTTCTAGTGCCTTTTAAAATCAGGTCATTATTTACATCTTTAATATAGTAGTTTGAAACATCAAAATCCAGTTTATAACCTATACCACATAATTGACTAACCCTAAGCAGGTTATAATTTAGATTTTTAACATAATAAGCATTCGAGATAGAGATACCACCCATCTTTATCTTTCTAATTCCAGTAATCTTTCCTCTGTTGTCATCTCCAAAAGATACCAATCTTCTGACATAGTCACATAGGTTTGAGAACAGATTCTTATTGGATGTCATGTGCTTGGAGCATCCATTATCTATTACCCACTCAACTTCTATCTATTCTTCAAACATATTTACAACAGAAATTTAGTTGTACATTGGCCCTCATAATCTCATGGGCTTGTCACTGTTAGTGTCAAATGTCCCCATTGGGACCCAAGTGGTCTTGTAGCTTTTAGGTTTTTGGGTTTGTCTTTAGGACGACCTTGGGTTTCTTTAAGTCCTTTGAGGTTCATATGACTCATATGACCTTTGAGGTGTATAAGACCTTTGAGATCTATATGGTATTTGAGGTTGGTATTTCCTTGAAGTCTATAGGACTCTTAGGCGTATGTTCCATATGTTTGGAATTGTCTTGGTGACCTTTCAACAGAGTATGCCCTTTGAGGTTGAAATTTTCTATATCTTGGCATTGGTCGTAATTCCTTTTGAGATCTATATTGCCTTCTTTGGAGGGTATAGTAGTAGGCATGTTAGACCTTTGTTCTTTATCTCTCATTTTGAGAGTTGGTGGTCTTCCTTTTCTTAACATGACACTAGTTAATAGAATGACCAGTTTTCTTACAATATCCACATTTTACATAAGAGGTGGATGATTGGTTTCCTTGGTGAATCTTCTTGGGTTTCAATTTCTTTCTCTTTTCTTTTAGATGGGTTTTATCCATCATATCCCAGTCCTTCCTTTTCATGATGACCTTTACGTTGAGTTCCAAGAAGGTTGTCGAGGTTTCTTTGTCCTTTTATAACGGTACAAAGAGTAGTGGTTAACTTTGAGTTTTCTTCATCAAGTTCAGTCACCCTGAAAATTAGAGCATCCACTTTTTCATTTAGAATGACCACTTCCTTTTCCAATTTACTTTTGTCTAATTCTAATTTTAAACTCTCTTCATATAAAGCCTCGAAGGCTTTTTGAAGTTCTTCATTCGAGTCATTAAGAGAGGAGTCATTTTGGGTTTGCTAGCTTACCTCTTGTTATTCATCTCTATATCTGAAATGTTTACTCAATTTACTGATATAATAAACAGTCTTAAGAGTTTAAGAAAAACCTATACTAATGCTGAAAAAATAGGAAGATCTTGAGATCCCTACAACAATTTAGAGACCAAAGAAGACAACTATAGAAGAAGCTAAGGACTTAACAAACATCTCTCTCGACTATCTATTGGGATCTCTACAAACCCATAAGGTGGAACTGATGGCTGACAAACAAGCCCCAGAAAACAAGAGGACTATAGCACTGAAATCTTCCCAAACAGTTGAAGAGGTAAGCAATGACGACGATGATAAAGACTTCAACATCGAGAAGGAAATTTCTCTCATCATGAGAAATTTCAACAAATTCTTCAAGAAGAAGAGAAGAGTACCATACAAGAACAAGTCCTATGGAGACATATCCTATGGAGAAAAAGGTAAAGCTAAATTTAAAAATAAGGAAGTCTCTCCTGACAAAATGGATGTTGTATGGTTTGAATGTAGGAAACCTGGACACTTCAGAACCGAATGCCATAAAAAATCAAAGAAGAAGGCTTATGCAGCCACTTAGGATTCGAGTAATGAAGAAGAGAAGAGTGACTCTAAAGAAGTCACCAACTTTGATGGCTCGTTATCTTTCATAGTAAAGGATTCATAATAAAAAACGAGTTAGTCTATGTTTCTTTTGTTTACCTCTTTCGTACCTTCATGTACAACCAGAAGCATGTCCTAAATTTCTTTGGTTGTGTCGCAAGCTATCACATGGTTGAATTTCTTTTCGTTCAAGGCACACTGAAGAAATGTGAGGGCTCTGAAGTTATACTAAACGAGAACTAGATCGTCGGTAATCCACTCTGACTCGTTCTTTAGTACCTTCTTCCCTTCAACATCCTTGGTGATAATGTATGGTCCTTTCTCTATATCTTTCCACACAAGAATGTTATGTTCACACATAAAATTCTTAAATCTATACTTACAAAAGGAGAAGTTTTCTCCATTGAAGTAAGGGGTCTAGAGGCGTTCATGCCTTCTGGTGGTCCTTAGGATGTGACCATAGTCTTTGACTTACTTTAAGTTAAAGTAGTCCTAAGAGATTGAGCTCTCTTTCTGATATGAATTGAAATAACTTTTCGAGACTCGAAATCTCAAGAGTGATTGTAAATGAAAAATACAGAATAAATAAAAATATTACAATTATAAAATACCAAGATTTATAGTGGTTCAACTTAACTTGAGTCTAGTCTACTCCCTACAAGTTCCTCTTGTAAGGTATTCCACTATCTCTTCCCTTTCAGTATAGTAGGTAGGGAGGAAAAATCTTTACATAATTTTTTATGAATAATAGAATCCGTACAATCCCTTTTATAATAGAGAGGCACCTTTACAATCTCCTTTAAGGTATAGAGACACCTTACACAGATAAATCTACACTAATCTAAGTACAGTCTAGACAAGTGTAAGTAAAAGGCAAAGTGAAATAGTTTTGAATTACCTCATGTGGTGCATGTAATGAATATAAAATGAAGATTAAAAAGCATGCACCTTTAAAAGTCTCCTTTATGAATTAGTTGTAGTGGAAGATGAAAGTTGGATTTGACCACAATGATTGAACTTAATATAATACTATTTTTTCTCATTGAATGGCTTTTGATAATGATAGGCAGTGCTCACTTAATTGTTAATTAATAGGGCCATTAATGGGGTATTAATATGAGTGAAGGTTAGTCCTAAATTGGGTAGAAGAATCACCAATCTTGGAAAAGAGATTAGCCTTAATGGGAAAATTTCCCTATATCAATAATTACCAATAGGATTCGGTAGTTACAATTCATGTGACCATTAGGCAAAAAAATCCTTTGGACTTTGAAAATATAGACGTTGGATTTTGTCTAAAATCATCCGAGAGGCATCTGGTTAGCCAGAGAGATTTTCGGAAGGCATCCGATAGTTACTAGTACAATCCAGTAGTTATCGGTTAGCCTATACCAGTAGTTTCTGGTTGGCCTCTGTTGGTCTGGGTCTAATAATTTTTCTACTCACATAGTTCTACCGGTAGTCACAGGTTCATGGCGATAGTTACCGGGAGACTTCTATTTTCTGTTTTAACTGCAACATACATGAGGTCTTTTTGAGCCAGGTTCCTCCTAGAGTCAATCTAACTCATGCATTTATGAATGTAGTGCGTGCAATATATGTGTTACAACCTATTCTAAAGAAATCTCTTCAAGTCTTCAACTGCTCCTTGTATCCATGTCTTCATGTTCTCTACTTAATCTTGTATCCATGTTTTCAAGTCTTCTCCTAGCTTCCATGGCTTGAGCTTCATTATAAAGTCTTAAGATCTTCTATGGCTTTAAAGTCTTTTACATAGCATTTGATAGATGATCATTAGAATATTCACTTATTTGTTATCATCAAAACCAATATGAAGTGTGGTATGCCCAATAGCAGACTTGGACTTTAACCAACTGTGAAAAACTCTAGCCATCTTAAATGATGTTTAAAAGGTCTAAGGGCTAGTTCATCTGGAAGTTAAGAAATCCTTGATCATAGTGAAGATGTCATTTTTCACACTTTAGGCTTGAGCTTAAAATTCAAATATCTTTGATAATCAAACTTGAATCTAAATGGCTAGTTACAGCTAGTTCATTACCTATAAAAAGGTTTGAGTCAAATGAATTCTACAGAGGCTGAAACTGACGAATTCAATAATCAATATCATTGTGAGCTTAGAAAGAAGAATCAATTTTAATATGGACAGAGATCTTATGATAATCATATGAGCTTAATTGGTGTAATTTTAGATTTGAATAAATATGTGACTTATTACAAAAATAAATGAGCTTAGAGTGAGTTTAGTGTTGTACATAGAGTACATAAGAAGAAAATATTTAGCTATGATGGCTTTGGTGTTCAATCTGATGGATTGTGATTGAGTTAAATAAAATCCTTGGTAAAAAATGGTCTAAGTGCTAAGCCAAAGAATTATGGCAGGTCACCAATTCAAAGGATTGAGATTGGTGTTTGTAAAGGCTTGATTCTTACCATTTGAAAATATATCCTATAATGGAATCAAAATCCTTTTAAGTTTAGTGGATTTGGGTAGCAGATGTAGAATCGAGGATCCGAATAACTTTAAAATCGTTTGTCTTTTAGTATCTCTCTCTCTCATTTCTTGCAATGTTCTTTCAATCTCTTCTACTTTCTCTACTCTTTTGCATTTGAATTCTTACTTTTGTTTGCAAGAAGTTGATTGCAAATACCCTTTTGCATTTGAACACTTATCTTATTTGTATGTGGTTGAATCTGAAGATCCAAACAAGATTAATTTGAAGACATCCAATCCTAAATCAATACCTTTAAAAGGTGTTAGAATTTAACCTTTCAAAGGATTTAAGCTTGATTAAAATACAGTTTGATCACTGAAACTCTTAGGTTTAGTTAAAAAATCTCAAATCTATTTTACCCTTGTCCTCTCGGATGTTGTCATTCGATCCGACAAGTGGTATAACAAAATAGGGCCCCTTGGGGTAATTTTTTAACAAGTTTGAAGATGGTATTGGTTCCTTTGTTCGAGGAAGGTAAAATAATATATCGGCCACCATACTTCAATAGTTTAAACCACAGACATTGGAGAAATCATATGAGAACATTCCTTGAAGCATACGATCTAGATATGTGATGAATTTTGAAAAAATTATACTTTTCTTCAACTAAGATAGTTTATGAAATATTTAAAATAAAAGGCATGCCATAGACATGCTAAGTCGTTATATATATATATATATCTATCTAATTTGCTCATGTGTGAAAATAGAAGGTCCTGCACATAAAAAATATTCCACTGCAGAGACCTTTGAAAGCCTTTGATTACATGGTCAAGACCCGATACTATAGGTATGGAGATATGGTAAAAAATACACAGAAATAGGTGTATAATCAACTCGCAGAATTGCCCAATCAAAGAGAAGGGCTTGCTAAAACTTTGAAGAAAGGCTTAAAGCAAAGCTTTCTCACTAAGTCAGGAAATACTCAATCATAAAAAATGGTTCGAGGAGAGCTTCAATCGGAAAAAAAAAAACCTACTTATTCTACTCAAAAACCCTATTTACAGTAGTGGCAAGCACAGCAAAACAAAAGTGTTTGGATTAAACAAGAAAAAGATATATCTACTCTAAACTCAAAATGCAAATTCAATGAGGTATGCATTTTTCCTATATGATGATGCATATGAATTGGTGTTCATTCTAATATGTTGATATGGTTTAATGCAAATTGTATTTTGTTATGTTAAACACTTCTTTATAGATATGACATTTTGTTGTAAGAGAACATCCACAGAAATAAGTTACTAATGCACACTTGAGAAGCTAGTTTAAACTATTTTTTTTTTCTTTTGTTAATGTTTTGAATAATAAAATTTCTTCGATGATCAAATGGCAGAGGGAAGCTAATCAAAGACAATCTTGTGAAGGTTGTTTACCTCCTTTAGAATGCCATTTCTAATGTTACAACAATCTTCTTTATGATCAATCGATAAAAAACTTTAATTTCAATCCACCTAGAAAATATTTTTATTATTTTCAAAAGAGGACATAAGATCTATATTAATTTTCATATTTTAGCTTATATTTCTTCTTATTTCTACATAGTTTTGTTTTCATACTTTCAACATGATCAACTATGAAATTCAAGATTCTTTCTACTAATATAAGATCAACAATTTCAACTAATACAAGATCAACAATTTCAACTAATACCTTATACTTTGTCGCCATGGATTCAACATTTATTTTTAAGATAATAAGTGTGAACATATGAAAATGAATTTCATATCATGGATCTTTCTTAGTGATAGAGGAAACATATCATTACATAAGTTTGATGCTTCTTCAATATCTATGTTGTATAAGTTTAATAAATGTTAAATGTAATGTGAAAGATATATATATATATATAACTTAGTCTTTTATGGTCAGAAGGATAAAGTTTGTGAAGACTCAGTCTTCGACAATTAAAAACTTATTCTATTTTCAAGAATGATTATTATAGTTCATAAGGGAAATAAAGTTAGTAATGCTTATCATAAATTCTCAGTTTGAATGAGTAACAAAGTCAAAGCAAACTACAAAATGATTAATTGTTTATGATCAACAAAAATTTTAAAGATTAATTTTTTTAAACATAAGAATTATTTTTAAGATTTTAATGAACTGAAATTCTTTTAGTTTTAAGTCCGTTACTAATGCACACTTGAGAAGCTAGTTTAAACTATTTTTTTTTCTTTTGTTAATGTTTTGAATAATAAATTTTCTTCGATGATCAAATGGCAGAGGGAAGCTAATCAAAGACAATCTTGTGAAGGTTGTTTACCTCCTTTAGAATGCCATTTCTAATGTTACAACAATCTTCTTCATGATCAATCGATAAAAAACTTTAATTTCAATCCACCTAGAAAATATTTTTATTATTTTCAAAAGAGGACATAAGATCTATATTAATTTTCATATTTTAGCTTATATTTCTTCTTATTTCTACATAGTTTTGTTTTCATACTTTCAACATGATCAACTATGAAATTCAAGATTCTTTCTACTAATATAAGATCAACAATTTCAAATAATACCTTGTACTTTGTCGCCATGGATTCAACATTTATTTTTAAGATAATAAGTGTGAACATATGAAAATGAATTTCATATCATGGATCTTTCTTAGTGATAGAGGAAACATATCATTACATAAGTTTGATGCTTCTTCAATTTCTATGTTGTATAAGTTTAATAAATGTTAAATGTAATGTGAAATATATATATATATATATATAACTTATTCTTTTATGGTCAGAAGGATAAAGTTTGTGAAGACCCAGTCTTCGACAATTAAAAACTTATTCTATTTTTAAGAATGATTATTATAGTTCATAAGGGAAATAAAGTTAGTAATGCTTATCATAAATTCTCAGTTTTAATGAGTAACAAAGTCAAAGCAAACTACAAAATGATTAATTGTTTATGATAAAAAAAAAGATTAATTTTTTTAAACATAAGAATTATTTTTAAGATTTTAATGAACTGAAATTCTTTTAGTTTTAAGTCCATAGAAGTTCATTAATGCGTTATTAAGGAGCTTTCAGTTTTAGTGAAATATAACTTAAATTTTTAACATTCCAAGTTAGTTTCTTAAAACTGAAATTTTGAATTTCAAATTCATGAGAATTCAATGAAATTCATTAAATAAATTTATGAATAAATTTTTAATCAACTATGGTATACAACAAAAGACCTTGCTATTCTATCTTTATCTTTGATAAACCACATACAATAAGTAATTTATACACATATTATATAAACTATATATGCATACACATAAGTCATATAAAGGAAGATCAAATTTCTTAATGAACTCCTCCTAAGATTTTGATTTGAAAAAAAAAAAGTTGAAGACTCAGTCTTCAAGTCATAATTGAACTTTAATTCAAGAATTTATTTTTTAAAATTAAGTAAGTTTCGTAACCAAAACTAGGAATGAACATAAATCATTAAAATTGATTTATATTCTAGTGCTTTTTCTATTGAAAATATCAAATAATTTTTTTAAAAATTTCAATCAACCATTAAAGTCATTAATGAATGAATAAAAATATTCATTTCAACTAACTCTTTAAGGGAGAATGTGCAATCTATGCACAAGAATTGTAAATTAAAAAGCTTTCTTTATGAATTCAAATGTCCTATCGGATGATTATGATAAAATTTATTAAGTACTCTAACTATCTAACTATTTAAATATCATTTAACACGAAAAATACATTTGTGTTATAATCATTCACATGGTTGAAAAATCGTCTATCATAACATAGACGTTGTCTATGAACTTATATATGAGTATCTTGGCTTAACACTCTTATTAATGAGTCATCCTTCAACATCCATGTTAATGATCTCATAAGACTTACTTATATAGATAAGAATAGTAGAAGATTTAAGATTTAGTTGATCTTACTAAACAGTAAATATATGATTTGTTATATATATATATATCCCTTTTGCATGTTCTTTTCTAAAGTTTGAAAATCTTCATACAACCTTTTGTCAACTCAACTTAAATTTACCTGTAAAACATGGTTAGCACTTTCTTTTGGATCCTTAATGACATATAGGAATAATCATTTATCTAAATAATTTTCTCAACAGTGTTTCAAACCTCTTGGGATATTTTTCAAACTATTTTATCAAATATATCAAAAGAGATCAACAACATATGTAATATATAACTTTCACACTTTACTTTATAGGTTTTGAGTCTAACTCTTGAACTATATGTAAGATCAACCTTGGCCTTATAGACTATTAAGTTTTAAAAAGAACTCTTGGTTTGTATGTATGTCCATCTAAAACCTTATAGGCCAATCTACTTAAATAGAAATATATGTTGATCTATGTGTATGTCTAAACTTGGTCTTATAAGAATGTGTTTAAATTAATATATCGATTGTCTATATATAAGACTTACACTAAAATATCAAATAGATCTCACTTGAGATATTCCATTTATATTTTTGGAGGTGTTAAAAGGGGGGAGAAATAGATAATCATGTGATGCATAAAATGAGTTTCAACTTAGGGGGAGAGTTAAGAGACTATGAAGGAGTCCAAAACTCATCACTTTCCACTCAATGGGTTGAAGTATTTTGGTGATGCTTAATAGTTCATTATAACATACTCAAATGAGTTTAATGATATGGTGATATCCTAACAACTCATCATATCCACTCAGCTAAAATAAATGTGATTATGTCTAACAATTCATGTCTAACTTTCTAGTAAGGTGATGAAAAAAACCAAAAGATGTGTGGTGATCTTCAACAACTCATCAAACTAAATTGGTAAAAATAGAAAAATTGAAAGCGAATTGATTTTAACTATCGATATAATGTAGTGTAATGATCATCTTGTCTATTTATCAAAAAAGGGGAGGGTCTTTTAATTATCATAAAGGGAGTTTACTCTAGCAAAGTTTTGAATGTGTGCCAATGTCATATAAGAAAGATAGAGTCCAACACATTGAGGTGGATCCTATGAAGTTAAGGAAGTATGTTGACGTTGATGAAGAGTTGTCGATGACGATTGTCCGTGATAAGCTACAGTCGTCTATGCCCTTTAAAAATAAGGAGTCTCAAAGAAGATTAAAATGAAGATATCATTCATAAAGATCGAGATTATTTGTGCTTAAATGCTTAATTTTCTGTAAACTTAATGTAAAGAACTTTAAAAGATTGAAAAGTCCACAAAAGATAAAGATGCCTAAATAAAAATCCAATGAACTAGGAAGTTTGACCTAGAAAACCTAAAATAATATTTGTGTTTACGATCTTTTGTGAGAGATGCGGTTGTCCATGCCTAAAAAATAAATTCTAAGTAAAACCTAATGAACTTAAGGATGATCTTCTTAGGGAGCTTCCGTCGAACAAAAAACAATGGTTTATGGTTTCTCAATTTCGTAGTCTTCCATGGTGGCTCTCAGTCTTCTGTGATACAAGCATTTAATGATCTGAATTTATAAATTTGAATAATTTAATGTTCTTTGCATGCAATACTTGGATTTTAACCAACTTTAAAAAACTCTAAGCATCTTAAATGATATTTAAAAATCTAATGACTAGTTCATCTTAGAACTTAGGAAATCTTTGATCATAGTGAAGATTTAATTATTTACATCACTAGTTTGAACTTAATACGCAAATATCCTTCTATAACCTAGTATGTTCAAGCAATGGCAAGCTGAAACTGAAGAATTCAATGATTAAGATTATCATGAGCTTAAAAAGAAGAAATTATTTTGGAGATGAGCAAAGATATCTTGTGAGAACCATATGAGCTTATTCGTGCAATTCAAGACATGAAGAAATAAGTCACTTATTGCAAAAATGAGTATGCTTGGAGTGAGCTCATTGTTGTACATGGAGTACAAAAAATGAAATCTTTAGCCATAATGTTTGGGTGCCAATCCAATGGATTGTGATTGAGTTGAAGAAAATCATTGGCCAAAAGTGGTTTAGATGCCAATTCAAAAGACTGTGGTTGATTGTCAATCTGAAGATCATAGGAAGTACATCATTGAATTTAAATCAGAAATTCATTGCTTTACTCTAATATCCAATGGTTGGTTTTGCCATATTATCCGTCCATGTGACACAACTAGAAGTGTAGTCAAGAGATCGCTCCAAAGAGAACTTTTTCCCCCTAACTAAAGAACTAACTTTTAAGAATTATTCTATCAAATTAATATATAATAAGTAAATGATTCGTCCTCAACATTTTTTTTAATGGTCATGGATCTTTTATTAATGAAAAAAGTTTGCATGTTGTATTCAAGGTTGTTGTCAAAAAAGTCATAACCTTATTTTTTTTCTGCCATAACACTTATTTATTTATTTATTTTTGACATGATCTTGTATTTTATCATTTCATATTTACTCAAAAAAATATTCAAGATTTTAATAATGAAAAATTATTTTTTAATTATTTTAAAATTAATATTTTATCTTTATTTTCTACAACTTTTGGGAATAAGAGAAAGGCACCGAAAAAAGGTTAGAACTCCTCACCTCAGTTTTGGTGACAACAAGATATACCATGTACTTAATATTGTTACAAGAGAAGTTTTACCTCAAAGAGAAAAGGAGAAATGTAATGGACGAGATGCATATGCATATATATCGCCAATATTGCCCTAAGAAAAAAGGATAAATAGACTACTTTTTTTTCCCCCTTTTTGGGTGGCGTGGCGTGGAGGGCAGAGGTGGTTTGGAGTAAGAAGGATACACATAGACTCAGAGAGAAATAGATTCTTCAAATACTTCAAATGCCCTTATAACCTTTTACATATACACTACCATAATCTCACGAGGCCATATATAATGAATTTTCTTTTATTATTTTTCCCCTTGTCAATGACCCACCACATTTTATAGTCCATGGTTACATCTCCCCTCGCTAACTTCACAAGGTAGTCAATATAAACAAGTAGACCATAAAAATAACAAAAGCTAACAGAAAAAAACAGAGAGAGAAAACGATTTGAAGCTCAAAACACCCTAGGCTTTGCAACAATCGTGGAGTGCTTCAATATGTGCAAGCTGAACTGCCCTCCCTTCCCGGCTGTGTCAAGCTTAGACTGACCCGGTGGGGGCAAGAGCTCAAAATTCTGAACCAGACGGCCCAAGGTAATTCCAAGGATGGGCAGAGCCAGAATAATTCCGGGGCAACTCCTCCGGCCAACGCCGAATGGTAGGTACCGGTAATCGTTACCGGTGGCCTCAACATTGGCTTCCTCCTCCAAGAACCTCTCGGGTCGGAACTCCCCTGGGTTCTTCCATTGGGTCGGGTTATTGGCGAGCCACCATGCGTTGACAAGGATCTTGCTCTCGGCCGGAATCTCGTAGCCACCGAGCTTGGCATCATGTAGGTTCATATGTGGGACCAGTAATGGGATTGCCATCCGGAGTCGTAGGGTTTCCTTGATCACAGCCTGAAGGTAGGGAAGCTTTTGGATGTCGGGTTCGGTAACTTGTACACCGGGTCCGAGAACCGTGTCGATTTCATTTCGGAGTTTCTGTTGGATCTCCGGGTGGTTCACCAGTTCCGCTATGCCCCACTCAATGGACCACAATGTAGTCTCAATGGCTGCATCAACCAACACAAAACCCATTAGTCAACTTAGAAAACAATGGTTGGTGATATTATTTTGTTTTGGTAAAAATAGTTGGTGACATTTCATTATCATCACCAACTTCCCATGTCAAGGATTGTATAAAAAATAATAATAAATAGCGAAAAAGAATTTTTTGGGAAGAGTGTGACTCCCACTTAAAAGCATTAGACTTTGGATCAGATTTTCGTATGAGAATTGTTCTTGTATGTTAATTGCTCAACAGTTGGAATTCATTCAATTTCTCAGTTTATTGTAAAAAGAGAGAGAATAAATAGATTTCAAGTATAGATAAGACATCATTCGAGAATGATTATCGTACAAGGACTTGATCTGAACTCAAAGCATTAGGGGTTTATATCAATTCTCCCATGGGGACATCCCCTTGGGTGATCGAGCCATTCATAGAAGGATCTGACACCTCTAACTCATGATCACGCCCCTGTGGATGGCAAAGTCACTTGAGACATCTCTTGAGGAAAGCTGATCCAAACTCACAAATTGAGGGGTGAAATGCTCGGATCACCTCCATGAAATGGAAAATTACATCTGTAAATGTTTATTTGCACACTTCCTTCGACTCTAATACAGGATTTTTTTCACAAAAAACATTTTTCTAAATAAAAATCTCGAAACGGAATAGTCAATGTCAACAACCATAGGATGGAAGTATGAAGAGAATTGTGCCAACACACTATCTGATATATACTCGAAAAGTGGACAAGCCGTTGCAATGGAGCACGTGGTTCGGCTACTAAGAACTTTTCTACGTTCACGGATTTGTTTTGACAGATGGCGTTCCGTTCACTCACATGAACAGTGCATAAAGACCTGAGGCTCTACTAAACTCCGAACCTTCACGAGGAATACCTAATTCCCTTTCACCAGAAAAAGGGAATACCTAATCCCTATTCCCAAACAACATTTCGACCTTTAGCAAAATAAAATAATGAAACAAATTCAAGGGCCGCGTAAAGCATACGGTGTTGTTCTAATAAAAAACAAGAAAAAGGGAAAAAGGAACTTTTGAGCAAGGCGTACACTGTTGCCTTACATGTATTATTTTATTATTTTTCAATGAATAAGTGTTTTCTTTGGTGGAGTATATAAGAAAGAATCCAAAAAGATATCATTTTCTTTTTATGAAAATGTGGTCGTCATTTCACAACCTTATGTATATATGACTTCATTCCCTCGAAGTAAATTTTCTCTCCACATGACATCTACACAAACATAGGACAATGAAGGACCATGCAAGGTATTAACAGGGTTGGTATTTTCTATTTCACATGGGGTGGGACTAGCATTTCACCTATTTTTTGTTTAGGCATAGGAATCATGCAATCATGTATCATTCTTTTTTCTATTTTATAGAGAAAAAACAATAAAAAAAATAATAATATGAAAAGGGCACAGTGTGAATTTTGGATCTATAGCTCGAACATTCACCTGATCATACATTTAAGCATCTAACACATATCTTATTTTCTGTCATTTGAAGAAAAGAGATATATATTTGAAAATAAAAATGGACATACGCTTAAATGTTCACTTGTATAACCAAGTGATCTGTACAAATATTAGATCCAAATTAGTACAGTGTAATATCTGTTTGCTCAAAAAATCCCCACTCTAAGATAGAAAAAATTCGTCTGATAATGTATTCACAGCTGATCCAAAGGTGAAAAGACTATCCTAACTCTGATCAGATGCTTGTGCGCCTCCCCCAGATTACGGCGGAAGAGTTCAAATATGCGAATGTCAGTCACTGACGTAAGGGTATAATATTAGCTGAATTGGTTTGTCCGTTTACAAATAAGAGTGGGACAAGTCGAAGGGCTAAGATAGTCAATGAGAACCAACGAGATTAGATAAAAATGGTGGCCATCTTCATAGTCTGTGAGCTAAAATGTCTCTATATCCCTTTTAACATCCAAGAAATGGTTTAGTATTAACTTACCGGCAACATTGATATTCTCAACGATGTAAAGGACGTTATCTTCGTTGATCTCTCCCTTATTCTGTGCATCAAGGATGTGATCTATGGCGCACTTCAGCCCTGCGTTGTCCGTAGCCTTCGTGCTTCCTAGCTTCCTGCAACCCACAATTGATTCTCTCAGAACAAATCAGTGAAATCATAAAACAGAGTAGATTCAGATTCAACAAAAACAGAGAATCCATTAAAGAAATGAATCAAAACTTACTTCCTCTCCTCAACAAAATGATCCTTAAAGAGCTGCAACCTCCTTTCCTTAACCTCCTTACAGATCTTCAAATAACCTCTCAAGAAAGGTCTCAAAATGGGAATAAAATCACCATAGTTATACTCAAAGCTCTGAGCCAATCTACTCCTCTCCCCATTCAAAGTCTTAAGCCTCATAAACAAAGGATCATCCTCACTCTCAAATCTCGTATCAAACATGATCCGATACATATTGTTGTACATCAGAAGCTGCAACCTTTTCCTAAGAACAATCCCAGTTGTGGAAGCCTCTGGATTCTTCTTCACATCCTCCACGACCCGAGCAGCTTCCTCTTCCCACCCGAATCGGTACTGCTGAACCACCTTGTTAGTAAAGAAAGGGACGGTCATGATTCTGCGCATCTTCCGCCAATGTTCACCGTAGACGGTGAAGACCATGTCTTGGCCTTTACCAGTGAAGATATCGAAGACAACATTTCGGGTTCTTGACCCAAATTCGACTCCTTGGGTGTGGAGTACTTCTTTGGCGAGATCAGGAGAAGAGACGACGACGAGGTTGCGTTGGCCCATGCGGAGGAGGAAGATCTCGCCGAAGCGGCGGGCGAGATCGGTGAGGTTACGGTGGTTTAAGTCATCGCCGACTTGGAGCCAGTTGCCGAAGATTGGGATTGGGAGTGGACCGGGGGGGAGTTTGAACCTCTTGCCACGGAGCTTGGAAATGGCAATGGCGAGAACGATAGCACAGAAGAGGGCTAAGAGAGATTTCTCTAGGAATTGGAGATCCATGGTGCGCAAGATAGATATGGTCTTTGCGCTGAAGCGTGAAGAAGAGGGATGAGGTGATTTTATAGGCGCTGAGAGAGGAACTAAAAGCGTAACAGAATGGACGTTAAGTTTGACGGAAAACGTTTGGTAGGTGTGGGTGTTGGTGTTGGTGTTGGTGTTGGTGGGACTGTGGGAGTAAGGCTGTCAACGGGTCGGCTGGCTCGGTTTGTCTGGGTTGAATCGGTTTTGGTCCGAAAATATTGAAACCAAAATGGAACCAATAAGGAAATTTTGGTTTCGATTTCGATTTATCTTCAATTTCTTATATCAGTTTGTAATCAGGTTGCTTTCGGCTTTTTGTCTGGCTTGGATTCGACTTTCCATACAAACATAGACAAAACTATGCAAATTTTGTTTTTGTTTTTTTTTTTATAATAAATTTTGGACTGTTTTTGATTTCTTACTGGTTTGGTTTCGATTTTGGTCCAAGTTTTGAGTTGGTTTTGATTTGTTTTCAGATTCATCCAGCTTCCGATGCAGTTCGATTTAGTTTTGGGGTTGCAATACTCTAAACTGAAACTGACTCAATAAGGCTTTGGATGGATTTGATCTGGGCTACCATCGGTTCAATCCGGCCAGTTTTACCTATTCATGCGTGAGAGAGACAAGGTTTCAGACATTTAGTAATCGAATTGACTGATCGATGATATTCGCACACGATCGATACCAATATGATCCTAATTCGGATCAGTCTATATTGACCTGGTTCGAACAAAAAATGTAAGTTTTTACCTTATTTTCGTATCTAGATTGGCCCGTACCAGTTTGGATCACAGTTTGAGAAATCGAATTGGAACAGCCTAAATTGGTTGGATCGAATGGGGATTGACCCACTTCGAACCAAATTCTAATACCGGCACCTTGAACCATTGTCTGGATCAGATAGATATTCCCTGTTTTCATTAAAAGACTATTAGGAGATGGATTGAACGTGGATGACGTTGACCGGGTTAGTTTTTGACGGTAGGGTCGGGTGGGGCTGGGAGAAAGGAGAAACTGGAGAGAAGGATTGGAGGTGAGACACGGGGGTAGGTAAGAGATGATGTGGTTGGGTGAGTGGGTTGGATAATGATGAGCAAGAAAAAAAATATTGAATTTAGAAAGAGGGTGTGTTGTAATGCAGCGGTCCATGATGGGAAACGTAGTGCTCTAATATAAGATATTATATCTGGGAAAGCAAAATCTTAAGAAATTCATATATTTTGTATCAGTTTCCTATACTTTACTCTATAATTATTCAAACTCTTTTATTCAAATTTTTTCTTTCTGATTCTTCAGAAAAAAAATATATATTTCAGTTAACTTTTTCTCATGTTAATTCTGAATCCATATTTATTCAAAATTTATTTTCTAACTCTTCAAGAAAAGAATATTTTTATTTCTCTCTTATTTTTTGTGAATTCTAAATCTTTAAATTATTTTTACTCTTTTGCCCTTTCATAACCTTTTCAATGGCATCTTATTCCAACAGCTCTCTTCAGCAATTCCACCCACCTTCCGCCCCGCCACCACCACTCAACCCTCACTTCCTTACCCATAAGATAACCCATTTGCCCTTCTCCTCCCCTCCCCTCCCC
>NW_024870469.1:200430-201515 GCF_013358625.1 Macadamia integrifolia | reverse complement strand
ATTACTTTTTTTTTTTTTTGGGGGGGGCTTATATCCATTAATGTAAAGGTCGAGTTTCTTCCACTAAAGAAAAAGAAAAGGACAAAAGTGAGAGATAATTTTTTTCTTGGGTGAAGAGGGAAAGTTTACTAATAGAGCAAGTGTCTTCTGTCCAATAGCAGTCACGTCTCGTAAGAAGAGCACGGTATTTATTGTGTGTGAACGAAATTTAGCTGTTGCTCGGGTTGCAGTCAGAGAAATGGAATCTAAAAAGACATTTTAGAAAATACTATAACCTAGGAGGGTATTTGTGAACCTTAGGGGGGAAGTGAATATTCTATTTATTTGGTTACAAACAGGGGGGTTGGGTAGCAGCCAAATTTTTTCCATTGCGTGCTCCTCATGTTTATGGTGCAGAATTGTTTTCAAATAGAAAATTTTATCCCTTAATCATATATGTGATGTGGTAAAAATTGACTAGCCAATCTTCCTCGCAGCTCCTGATGCTCCAGCAGATTTGCACAGAAAAGAAGATAGAGGAGAGTCGGGCTGACCCAACAGGGGACTCTCCAATGCTTAAGTCAGATATTTCCACAATAGATATTCAAGAGAGTTTTCAGTCAAAAGAAGTGATCGATCCTTATAACGGAGGCTTACCTTGGTATTTATAGGTTGCTGATGGAGGGAGGAAATGAGACGTTCGTGGTGAGTCCTATTAGACGTGGAGTCCTTGAGAGGAATGGCTCTCTGATGCTAGGAATATTCCAGATCTTAAGGCATACTTCGGGAATATTTCCCTCTGATCTCGGAAGTGCAAGTCATGGGAGGGGTGAATGCCTTTGATGACATGTAATGGATAGAGTCATGCCCTTGTGATAAAGAGTTATGTTCCTTGAATGTAGGAGTGGATAAGAACATGTTTCTGGGAGCCCTGCCAGATGATGCCGAGCTGAGGTGACTGCTCGGCCTGAGGAGGGGCCGAGGTGGCAAGTTGGCCTGAGAAGGGGCCAAGGTGATAGGTCGGCCTACGGAGGGGTTGAGGTGGCAGTTTAGCATGAGTTGTTCAAACGCTGCTTGGTGGTACTGTGGTCAGGAACATATTTACC
>NW_024870469.1:168722-200403 GCF_013358625.1 Macadamia integrifolia | reverse complement strand
AAAAAAAAAAAAAAAAAAAACATAAAAAATAATAAATATAAATGGAAAAATCCTAAGAAATATACAAAAGAATTGATAAAGCTTACTAACTAGCTATACAAAAAGTGCTATCAAAAGCGAACTAGATATCCATTAAATTATGGCAAGGCACAGTTGGAAAAAAAATTTTAAATAATTGTGAGTAAGAGATATGAATTTAGAAAGAGATAAGTGTAGATCGATGTAGCAGTCTATGATGGGGAATAAGGTGGTATAATCTAAGTTTAATATGGGAAAATTATATGATTACCCACTTTTAGGTTTCCTTTTACAAAATTATCCATTCAAAGTTTTAGGTAAGAAAAATATCCAAAATCAGGTTTATGTAAACAAACTACTCACTCAATATTTCAGTTAACAAAAACACTCAAAATCAAGTTTTGATTTATAAAACTACTCACTCAAAGTTTCAGTTAACAAAAATACCTGATTGCATGTAAAAGATGAAGGGGAATCACTATTTTAGGTAGTTTTGTAAACACAAACCTAATTTTGAGTATTTTAGCTAATTAAAACTATGGGTAAGTAATTTTGTAAACCCAAACCTGATTTTTTGAATATTTTTGTTAACTGAAACATTGAATGGGTATTTTGTAAAAGGCAACCCATAAATGAGTAATCATGTAATTTATCCATTTTAATATGTGATAAAAATGAAATCGTAAAAAATTGAAAACTTTTCTTCAGTTTCTTATATGGGAAAAGCTGTTTGTAACCAACCCGGTTACAATAGAAGAATTTTGTAACCTCCTTTTTATAATTTCCTTGTGCCCCTATCATTTCCTCTTCTCCTCCGTCTCTGGCTACTTCTCCCTTTCACCTCCGTTTTTTTTATACCTCTGGCCACATCATCTACACACTTTGTTTATGAGGATATTTTGATAATTTCCTTGTGCCCCTGTCATTTCCTCATCTCATCTGTCTCTCACTGTTTCTCCCTTTTCACCTCCCCCGTTGTATCCCTCTCCCTTTCGCTCCCCTACAGAGATATCGATCTTGAGTAACCCTCCTAGAATTGGCATACAAGTGAATCCATCTCCCAACTGGCATCTTTTATTCAATCTTCGTGGATCCTCTCAGGAGATTGGAATTCCTATCTGGAACCCGAAGACAAATTGGGAGGCAGACCCATCCCTCATCGCCACCTGAGAGCTTTCAACGACTTCATTAATCGAGCCTATATTATTGAAATCAAAATGAACGGCTATCGCTACACCTGGTCGAACAGACAAGCTGGTACCCAGAGAATTGAGGCTAAACTTGATCGTTTCTTTGCAAATGCCCAATGGATTTCACAATTTCCTTTGGCTTGGGTTTTTTCAGAGTATATGGCCACTTCAGACCACAGAGCTATATATTTGGATATAGAAACCTGCAGGTCTCCACGGCGTCGGCCGTTTCGGTTTGAAGCATTCTGGGTAGAGTCTTCCTTCTTGGAGTTAGTTTCTTCTGTTTGGAACTACACATCTCATGGGTCCCCTTCTTATGCTCTTTTGTAATAAATTTGGTGCTCTCTCATCTTCTCTTAAACGGTGGAACAAATACTGTGTGGCTAACATCTCCCAGAATCTGGAAAATGCAAGGGTCTATCTGTCCCAGCTCCAATCGGTTGATCCTATTCACAGAGGTCAACAATGGTACCAGCAGGAGAAAGATCAGATGACTTCCGTTACTAACTTCTCCATCAAGAGGAGATATTCTGGCAGCAAAAATCCGGAGTGGAGTGGCAATGCAAAGGGAACAGTTGAGCCCGGCTGGGAAGTTGGTTCTCATCCACTGCACCTTAGCCTCACAGCCTCTTTATGTCATGTCGTGCTTTGCCCTTCTTCATCCAGGTCACAAAGCTCTGGATTCTATTAGCAGAAATTTTTATTGGTCAAATGGTAGCAGTTCTCAGGTTCCAACTATTGCATGGTCGAACATATGCAAGCCACAAAGATTTGGTGGGTTGAATGTCAACTGTTCAACTATGATGAATAAGGCTCTCTTGGCAAAAAAGGATGGAAGCTTTTGACCAAGCAGTCTTCACTTTGGCCCAGGCTTATGAAAGAGAAATATTTTCCTCATTCATCCTTCTTGGATGCTCGTTGCCCATCTACGGCCTCCTTGGGCTGAAAATCCATTTGCTCCGCTAGGGATCTTTTAAGGAAGGGTATCTTTAAGCAGCTAGGCAGTGGCCACACTATCAATCCGTGGACTGACTATTGGATTCCCTATTGCCCCCCTTGGGTAGCCCCATTCCCCCTCCCTTTGGGCGCTCCACAATCAGTCTCAAGCTTCATCGACTCCACTACTAGATCCTGGCGAAGCGATATGTTATTTTATTGGTGGCCTCCAGAAATGGCGATGCATATACAGTCCATTCCCATTCCTTCAGGTCAGGCTAATGATAGAATTGTCTGGGCAGCGACTTCCAACGGAAACTTCGCGGTAGCTTCAGCCTATAGCATCGCCACCATTGGTTTCGCAGACACTCCTTCCACTACTACTGCTACTTGGCTAAAATTATGGCACCTCCCCACTGCTCCTAAAATTCAACATCTCTTGTGGAAAATTCTTCACAATCGACTGCCTCTTCCGGAACTCTTGAATAGCCAAGGATTTACTCTTAACCCGACATGTGTTCTTTTTCAAAACCAACCACAAACAGCGGATCATCTTTTTCACCTATGCTCACAAGTTTCTCAAATATGGCGCATGGATGGGCTTCCTCGAGAGGGCAACAACAGGTCAATTATTGCCAGCATAATCAACCTCATCTCCAGTTATTGGCCTTCAAATAGAGATGCCATACTCAAGATAACTCTCCAATTCAGTATCATTTGGAATATTTGGAGCGGTTATTAGAATCTGACCTTCGACATACAACCTTTCAATTCTTATATTGTTCTTTGAAAGGCTATCTGGGAAGCAAAGGAAAACAATTCTATAATTTTGCTAAAGACAGTCCATTCTAAGGTATTCGTCTCATGGTCTCCCCCTCCTCATTTTGTTTGGAAATTTAATGTTGATGGTGTGAGTAAGGGCAACCAGGTCCTGCGGGAATTGGTGGAATTTGCCGCGATTCCAATATTCTCTCTAGCATTTCCACCCACCCTATACCCCCATCAATATCGAGCCTTCCCCTCTACAATGAGTGATCCACCCTATAACTCCCACCCCACCCAACCCCACCCCTCCTATGTACAACTCCCGCCTCACTATGTGAAAAAATTCTGCAATGGTTGCATCAATGCAATGAGCATCGGGTGGCTATGAGCCCCTTGAAACATGTGTCCAGATCGATGCTCTCAACCGTCTAATGCTCACCACACTTCGCGCTCGCTGCAGAGGATGTGAACTCTGCCTCACTAAAATATCTGAGTGTTAATGTCTAAAACACCCACACAAATGAACCACCCGATACTTTATTTCCTTCTGCCCCATTTGGTCATTGGAAAAATTCTTATAACCTCATTTGGTTGACAATAACCTCTTTGGTGTGTCTTGGGATCACGGTTCCATCAAACTTATCTGACGACCCATTGAACTTCCCTGGGATCTTGACATGAGGGAAGAAACACATCTCTTTTGTATCCATTATCTGATCATCTCTACATTTGTCGTTTTGAAAGGCGTGCTTCAACCTTTCAAGTTTCTCTCTTTATTTCTTTCTTTTTTGCTTTTTGAGGGCTCTTTTGAGGGGTGTTTATCATGACATTGTCCTCTTCTTTGTTTGAGATCTTACTGTTATGTACCTAAAACTTCCCAATTATTATTATAATTATTACTATTATAGGTGGAATTGTTAGTTATTACGGTAAGTTAGTAATTAAAGGAGAAGTTAAAGGAGGAGTTATACGGTGGAGTAGTGGAGAGAGGTTATAAGGAAAACACTGGGAGGGTGGATTGTAAAGTGTAACCAGTTATCCTATCCTATATAATAGGAATTATTATGTAATAGAAGGTAGACAAGTAAATCAAAACTCCTATTTTCTCTCTAGAGGAATATTTTACCTTTGAGGACAAGGTTAGGCGACCTCCTAATACGCCCAACTTCCTATTTTCTCTCTTTTTCCTATTTTTCCTCCCTCTTTCTACCATGTTCGTATCATCTGGTATTAGAGCCGGTTCTTCATGGATCAAATTTTCAACCAGATTTGAGATTCTCAATTGAGAAGTATGAAATTGTTGGAAGCAATCTTGAAAAAGATTGAGTTATTTCCCTTGTCACCATCCCTGTGTATCTAGAGCAGCCTATTACGGTAAGTTAGTAATTAAAGGAGAAGTTAAAGGAGGAGTTATACGGTGGAGTAGTGGAGAGAGGTTATAAGGAAAACACTGGGAGGGTGGATTGTAAGGTGTAACCAGTTATCCTATCCTCTATAATAGGAATTATTATGTAATAGAAGGTAGACAAGTAAATCAAAACTCCTATTTTCTCTCTAGAGGAATATTTTACCTTTGAGGACAAGGTTAGGCGACCTCCTAATATGCCCAACTCCCTATTTTCTCTCTTTTTCCTATTTTTCCTCCCTCTTTCTACCATGTTCGTATCATCTGGTATCAGAGCCGGTTCTTCATGGATCAAATTTTCAACCAGATTTGAGATTCTCAATTGAGAAGTATGAAATTGTTGGAAGCAATCTTGAAAAAGATTGATTTATTGCCCTTGCCACCGTCCCCGTGTATCTAGAGCAGCCAACAAGGAAGAAGGAAGAGAAGAAGAAGACGAAGAAGAAGAAGAAGAAGAAAACAACAAAAAAGAAGAAGACCATGAAGAAGAAAGCGAAGAAGAAGAAGAAGATGAAAAAGAAGGCGAAAAAGGAGGAGGAGAAGAAGAGGGAAGTATTATTCACCACTTCCTTCAATGAGATGTCTGCTTCTACAACTAGATTTGTATGCCATGATATGACCGTTATAATTGTGATTTTTCCGGTGAAGATATGGGATCCCGATGGACAATTATTTGACTTTACTTCATTGTCTTTAAGGACAAGGACAATTTGAGCGGGAAAGATTGTTACGTACCTAAAACTTCCCAATTATTATTATAACTATTACTATTATAGGTGGAATTGTTAGTTATTACAGTAAGTTAGTAATTAAGGGAGAAGTTATAGGAGGGGTTATAGGGTGGAGTCGTGGAGAGAGGTTATAAGGAAAACGTGGGGAGGGTGGATTGTAAGGTGTAACCATCCTATCCTATTTAATAGAAATTATTATGTAATAGAAGGTAGACAAGTAAATCAAAAATCCTATTTTCTCTCTAGAGGAATATTTTATCTTTGAGGACGAGGTTAGGTGACCTAATATGCCCAACTCCCTATTTTCTCTCTTTTTCCTATTTTTCCTCCCTCTTTCTACCGTGTTCCCCAATAGGATCCCCCATCGACTAGACCAGATCCGCGCCTACCAGAAGTTGAAAGATGAAATAGGCGACTTGAATACCCAGTATCAAAAAGAATTTAAACTTGCCATAATACAAATAAATCAACGAGAATATCGAATAGAATGAGATGAAATATAGAGTCCCTATCCTCTTGTGGTTAGTGGAGAATAGCTATCGAACCAAATTTGTCATAAAATTGAGATTATTATCGTTTCTTTCCTTATTAGAGAGGGGGCCCGCTCCCTAAGGGGCTTATTGAAAAAGTCTTTTTTTTGCTCCACTACGAGCTAAGCTAAAAGGCGTGTCGAAAAATGAAGTCTGGACTAACTAGGAATTTCAGGCATAACTAGGGGGCTCTTGGTGTAACGAGCAATTGGGAGGGTTAGGCTTGTAAAGGGTGACCTTTGACTAGGATCATACCAGCCATGTTTAGAGGACTCACATGCTGCGTATTTGTGGATGTAAGCCTCAAGCAGTCTAGCATGAGCATGGAGCGTCCCTCATCACCAATAGTAGTGTACAAACCGAATATTGGTCACTGGTTAAGGTGAGTCAATGGTACGAGGTTTTATCCATTTAATATACTTTAGGTACAAGATCACAGTGGTTGTGATATCACTACAACACTAGGACAATAGGTATGCAATGTACATTGCAAGAATGATCATCCACTGACCCCAAGAATTTTATAATGTGCCCCACCTCCATGGTGGGTAGGGAATAATTTGGAGATCCTCGCCAGGTTCCAAGTGGCTAATAATTATTGATCTCAGAATGCTATAATGTGCCTTACCTCTCCAAGTGTTTAGAGTATAACATTAAGCATCATCACCATATGATTTCACTTCGAACATGAATGAATGATGCAGTTAATTTGTAAATATATATATATATATATATATTCAAGCAAGTATATAGTGAAGGTTCTACAATAAAAATATTGATTTCTCTAATGGTGTTGCCATTGTAGGATGCGAAACGCATACATCCTGTTGGAGCTTCCGCTTCTTTCCTCTCACTCACTACTTTGAGAGAAGAGAGCAAAAGGGATCAAAAATGGTATTATTATATCATTATTTTGGAGTTGTCACCTAGATAAAGGTTTAGGACCCATAAATGTTTCCCTTTTTGGGGGGGAAAAATGACCCTAATGGTTAAAGTAAAGATCTGAAAGATCAAATTTATGGGCTAGAAAGATGTTAGGCACCCAACCATGACCAACCTACAACCAGTTTCTTTCTATGTATATATATTCCTAGGCTAATTAGTCATACGTACGAATCCTAGATACTAACTTGCAAGATATTATTACTTGAATATAAATTGACCTAAACTAGGTTGCTAGGCCTAAAAGTTGCATGTAAATATATATGCGACATGTACAATAAATGTACGCAATGCATATAATAAACATGTAAATGATATAAAAAGATGTACAAAGGGAAGAAATATGTATGTGTGTGTGTGTGTGTGTGTGTGTGTGTGTGTGTGATCGAACCAAAGTGTAAGGTTGCCCGACTGCCTATGTAGCCTCGCTAGGGGATCACTCCAAACATAATTCTACATGCATGGGAGGATGACAAGTGAGGGATTGGGATCATGGTCTAAATGCATGTGTGTGTGTATAATGGTGATGTATGCATGCTTATGATTGAAATTGACTTGGTCAAGCTCCTACATACCCTGGATAGGGATTAGGTCAACCATAGTTCCTAGTAAATGACTGGAAAGAAATCTTAGGGTTTTGATCTCCTCGAAGGAGAAGTAAAAACAAATTAAGGAGATTGCATATCACTACTACAAAAAGGAAGGGTATATGAAAAGGAAAACATGAAAATCAAAGTGATTCAAAGAAAGAGAAATATGATTAAGAGAAAATAGATGAAAATACACCATTGCCATCTTCTCATATAGAGATATTATCTAGATCCTATCACACCTCCTCACCAGGGTGTTCATACTAATGACCTCTTTGATCTTATTTCAAATCCTCCTCCTATAGCACATAATGATGGGGGGATATGTATAACAAGACAATGGAGATGGAAATGGTGAAGACGATGCTTTTATTGTTGGTAGATGATGTGAATAGGGGGGAGCAGCCCCCTCAAGAGCCACTAGTTGAGCCTCAATTGATGAGATAATCTACCGAGGAATGAGAACCTTCTATTAAAATTCCACCATATCAATATACGAAGGTAAACCGAGATGCTTTGAAGAAGCAAAGCTGATGAATATTGAAGCCATGCAAGAGTAGTAGATGTATGATGAAGTACAAGCCTTTATCGTTATGAAGTTAGATTTGTTCTATGATCTAGAGAAGTTTCTTTGAGGAACTAGCATTGCATAGAATGGCACATAGAGTGTGCACATAATTGCACAAAGAATGGTGTATACGGAATGGTAAATGCAAACACAATGATGCACAACAATACATACATTAGGAATGTGCCGACAGGAGAGTAAATCGTTTGCAGAGGCAAATGAACCACATTGTAGGTTGGAAAGATCTGTGGACAATCATATAACGTGAAAAGTTTGGTGTTCATCGTAGTGAAAAAATCCTGTTGCAAGGATATATAGATGTTGACATGACAAATTTGAGAGATTCTTCCTAGATAGTCATAGGGCAGTTTTTTGGGGGTTAGGATCCTCCTCACGTCATTGAGGGGGCCCACACAAAATCTCAAGCGGTGAAGAGAGTTTCACTCTGTCATTCCCTTTCACATTTTATTGTCTTAAGTTTTCTATATATATATATATATATATATGGGGAAAAGAAAGCTACCCAATTGTGTTGCATACGCTTAGACATATGGTGAAGTGGAATCAAGCTGTGAAAATATGTCCACCTAGCTTCACTTTCCCAAGTGACTATGCATACATAGCACTATCGGGTAGCAATATTTCTCCCTATGTATATGATCAAAGGCAATCCAAGAAGGGAGTGAACTGGTTTGTAGAAATTTAAACTAAATAAAACATGCATTCAAACAAGAAAGAAAGTATATAAGTCATAATCAAAGTAAGTGCCATGTGTGTGCTAAGCATGCAAGTGAAGTAAAAAAAAAAGGAGGAAAAGTAAAGTATACCAGGATTTATAGTAGTTTAGATCCTCCTTGATCCTACATCTACTCCCAAGGTCAACCTGACTAAGAATATTCCACTAATAGTTCATTTTCCTAGGCAAGGATGAAAAAACCTTACAGTAGTTAATCATTGTCTTTCGAATTAGGATCCAGATCTCTCCATGGCCAAAGATATTTTTCCTAACTTAGCTACAGTCCTTCGAACTAAGCACCCAGGTCACCCAACCAAGAATTTCTACTAGGGCCACAGGCCATAGATCGAGGATTTCACACCAGTACAGTCTTTTCAGATTGTGTACACTATTAAGGATTTCTTCCGGAAACCAAACAAACAAAGACCTTCTTCAAGCTCACCATAACTTCAACCAAAAATGACATCTAAAAGTCTGAATGCTGAACAAATTTGAGCACGCTTTGAACTGATTCTTATAAGATTTTTCTTTCCATGCCCTTTGATTTAACCCGATGGCCGGGCTACTTGGATCCACAACGTGTGTAAATCAATAGGGGAGGTTCCATATAGTGTGGGAGCATGAGTGGAGTTGGCCACAATGCGTGTAACTGGTCCCATGGGTAAAGAATGCAGTTTAGCACTACAAAATCCATCGGTTGATGCCCACCAGTAGATGCATGTTCCTACCAATGGTCAGTACAGTTCTTGTACTTTGTTGGTTGTTACCCCTCTTTGCTTAACACCTACTGGGTTCTCTAGGGACTTACAAGGTTTTTCCATGTCATTTGAACATACAAGGGGTCAAGCGAGGAGGTGTTAGGTCATTTACCACCAAATCTTAGGAGGTCTAAATCCTCTCCAAGTTATTCTGGAAAGCACTGCACTGATAGGTAGGGTCATCCTTTATCTCCAATAGTAGATTGCCGCAATCCAGAAATCACTGGTGTTGTCAATATTCGACGCGAAACCTAATACAGAAGTTCAAATTTGACCGGATTAGGAATGTGTTTAACATTAGGCATGTCATCATATGATCATGCGAAAACTTGTTTCGATTCTTTTAAAAGTTCAATAAATAGTTCGACTTCCTCTTGTGTGAGGGAAGCACTGAGCTTAAGCTTGCACGGCATCTCTGGAATCCCTATGTTTTTTTTTTTTTTTTTTTTTTAATCCTGAACTCCTCTGCTAGGGGTTGCAATTTCTTTTCCTCTAGTATTGCAACATATTTAAGGAAATCCTCAAGGGGAACATAAGATCATCAACATCAATAGAAAGAAGTGGAGAATCGATGTCAATAGAATTTGGACTTGCATTAATGAAAGTGATTACAAGTATTGACACTGACACTTTATAAGAAAAAGAAAGTTCTACATCTAGATCAGATTCTGACTCTAAATTGAAATTGGAAGAAGATGTGGAATATGAAACTAATAAAGATTTGGACTCAGACTCGGGCTCGACATCACTCTTTTATGCTCCTTCCGTGAAAATATACTTTGTCTTTGTGCTCCGATTTGGAATCATCCCTTCATCCGGATGGATCAAATCTTGAGGACTTGGAACCTCTTTATTTCTTCTTCTAAAATGACTATATAATCTTTGAAGAGATCTCCTTTTCCTTGATCCAGCTCGTTGTCATACCAGGTGTCTTTGGAACTCGCTTCTCCGGGTGATGTGAGCTCCAACCCGTAGAAATCATCTTCTTTTTATAGTTCTCCTCATCAGGTTTGTATCCCAGACCTTGGTGATTCTTGCTAGTGAATAGCTCGAGCCAAGTGGCTTGTCCTTGATGGTGTTTACATAATCCCATACAAGGAAGTATCCCATTTTCTTGATCATGTTGGTAATGATTATGTTGCCACTAGCTTGCCCTTATAAAGGAATGTCTCCTTTGGTGGATCTTCAAGGTACATAGCGAAGACAAATGTAAAGTCAAATCGACCAAGTTAGTAGTCAGTAATAGTAGGAGACAAGACTAGTCCTCCATTCTCGATGTTTACAAGGATATTCACAAAATTAGGGTCGGCCATGATAGTGACATTGTTATCTTTCTATAGGAAGTTGAGATTTTGATGCAAAGAAAAGGGTACGACGTTGATGACATGGAGCCATGGTCTTCGAAGTAGCATGTTGAAGTTAGATGGTATATCAATGACTTGGAACTCGATGTCGATTTTGGCTCATCCTACCACTATGTCAATGGCTAGGGACCCAAGGATGTCCCTCTTAGTGTTGTCATATGCTCTAACACCTTGCATGGAGGGTTTGAGATTAGCCACACTTAGTCCTAAGTGCTTGAGGGTCCTAAGGGGGCCTACATTCAATGCTGAGCCATTATCCACAAGAACATGTGGAATCCTCATTCTATTGCAATCAATGGTGATATATAAAGCCTTGGTGTGACTACACCCTCACCTGGTAAATCCTTATCATTAAAGAGTAAAGCAATGGATGCATAAATGACCCCTACAATTTTAGATAATTAAAGAGGGCTAGTTT
The DNA here is from genome assembly GCF_013358625.1 of Macadamia integrifolia. Lineage (NCBI taxonomy): Eukaryota > Viridiplantae > Streptophyta > Magnoliopsida > Proteales > Proteaceae > Macadamia > Macadamia integrifolia. The sequence continues at coordinate 189,452 of NW_024870469.1, read as the reverse complement.
CGATTGTCACATGGACCTTGTTTAAGGCTTTTAGTAATGTATTTTGATGTTCCAATGAAGCCATTAATTAGAAGCCCCCAAACTAAAATGCTTGCTTGGTTACTTTTTTTTTAGTTGCTTAGGTACTTTTTTCTTTGGTTCAACTTGATTTTCAGGGTTAGCACCTTTTTTCTTTTGTATGGCTTGCTCTGTCGGGTTGATCCCATTCAATTCTACTGGTTTGAACAACCTACTGTCCTAGTTTCAGTGTTGTTGCACTCCACGGTATAATTGAACACTAGTTCCATGTCAAATCCTACAATTAGCTCATTTAACTCTAAGGCATTTTCAATGTAGATTAAGCCAATACTATGCTGACCTGAAGGTTTTGTTCTTGGTTATATCTTCCCATCCTAATATCCACGGTCAAAGCCGACGCTAGTAGGGTTATGCGGCCTAATTGTAACGTATTTAGGCAGTGTTTGGTATCGTTCGTTTGGAACGTTTCTGGAGTTTTTTTCGTTCTAATAGAATGAAAAAACGGAATCTAGTGTTTGGTGCATTTGTGGTGAAAAACGGTTTTTTTTTTCTACAAAAAGTGGAAAAAAAACTGTAGAAATGGGAAATGATGAAACAACAAAAACTCGTTTTGTCATTCCAGTTTCATTCTAAATAAAAAAAAAAAAAGGAACAATATGGGGCATTTTAATAAAATTGTTCCTGAAAATTTCCCACAAACTCGTCTTCCACCATCACCGCTGCTGGTTTTCGATCGGCCCTCGTAGCCTACTAGTGAATGCTTGCAAGCTCTCCTCAACCTCATCTTCCACCGTCATTGCTGCAAGCTCGCTCTCTCTCTCTCTCTCTCTCTCTCTCTCTCTCTCTCTCACACACACACACACACACACACACACACACACTGCTACAAAGCCCTCTTCCTTACAAGCTCTCTCTCATTCTATCGGTTCTGTCTCCGGCTCAGGAGTTTGCTAGACGTGGAGTGATGCCATTACTGGACTCTATTGCTGGAGCGTCATCGATATCTAGGAATGGTGTCGGTGCTGCAATAACTTTGTTCGCATCGACTTTGTTGTTCGCAAGCTTGTTGATCACAACAGAGGAACAGTAATCGCTTCTCTGGTTACAAGTTTAGTGAAGCTGGGTTCTCCTCCATCGCCAAGTTTCTAACTAAAGCTAGCCCTTGTTTCTTTATGCACCTCTTTCTTTTCCTATTGCTTCAAAGATGAGAAGAACAAGGAAGGGAGATAAGATAGGAAAATGAGCAACTAGTAGGTTTGCACTTCTCCCTTGCGTGCTAATCTGGTTCTCATTCTCCCTATCTCTTCTATCTCAATTTTTTTTTTTTTGTGGTAGGACTAGAGTAGTTCTAGGATTTTGACTTGTGGTCAATTGGGGTTGTGCTTGGGGTTTATATGATCAAAATGTCATCTTTACCATTAGATTGTTCTTTTTTGAACTTTGTTTTGGGAGTTTTCAGGTAGTGAACTAAGGAAGAATTTGAAAAAAAATTTGTTGTTTTTTTGTGTTTATTAAACACCACAACTATCATTTTTCCATTCTGAAACTATTCCTAAAACAGATTTACCAAACACTCTTTTTTTCGTTTAAAAACGGAATTTTGACACAGAAACAGAAACTTTTGTTTTTGACACGAAACGTCATTTCTGGAATAGAAACATTACCCAAAGTAGCCTTAGGATCGGTCCTTCTCTTTCGTTGGAGGGAGATCCCCTTGTTGAAGGAAGTAGTGATCCATAGATACGTCCAAGTCACTAGCTACCATGAGGAAGAGCATTGACTTGATGCTGGTTATTTGTTCATGGATATTTTTTCACTCGTAGAAGGCAGAAATCTTTCCAATTCTCTTTATTGTAGATGAACCTGTGGATTTCGTCCTTCAAGCACTAGTTGTCAACCTTTAGTGCATTTCGTTCCTCGACCAAGGCGATGAACTCTTTCATGTTGCAAGTGTCGTAGTATACATCAATCTCGTCTATCTCAGTTTTAAACTTGGCCATATTGAAGAATGTACTCTTGAAATCTTCGGTATTGTCATCATCTTCTGGCTCAGGAATGTTCTCGTTATAAGCGTGGACTTGTTCGTCCTCCTCAATGTCACTACCAATATTCACTATGCATACTTCCTCCAATAGAATTTCTCCTAAAGCAATAGTGGCCACAGCCAAGGCCATTTCTTTGGTCCATTCTGTTGCAGGTGGGTCACTTTGTCCTTTGATGGGTGTAATAGTAATTTGTATATGGTATCCTCTTCACTGTCATTTTCGAGACAATTGATCGAGTTATTATTCCCATCATATGTAGACAGTGGGTTTATTACCACAATTGGTTGTGACTTGGTACAAACCGTGAATTCACCCTAGTCTTGGATAGCATGTTAGAGCATGTAGCAATTATCAGTTAAATGCCCTTTTTGTCTGGGAGTTGAGTAAGTAATCCAGCGGCTTGGAGTTTCTGGTATACTGTCGATAGTGGCATACCTCAAATCAGTGAATTGCCTTTTTAGCTTGTTGGAATTATTTCCCTTTAAGATGAAGGGTGTTGATCCGGATTGGTTTAGAGCAACTGTGTTGACCTCTCCCACTTGTTGCTGGTCTTGGGTTGAAATGGCTTCTCATTATTGTTGGATTGACATACATACTTGGTGATAACATGTAGATTCCCTTCGAATATGCCATCTTCTACTAGAGATCCAACCTCGTCAATACCACGAAAGTCGGGAAAGACAGTGCAAACATGTAATTTTTGTAATCCCCATAGAGGTTGTTGATTACCATTTGGACTTGCTCCTGCCTTCTCCATTGGTTGGTCCCACATTAAGGTGGCTTAGCCCTAACCCTTGCTAGGAAAGTGGTGAACCCCTCGTTGGGAAGTTTCCTAGTTGTCTCTAGATATGTTCTGTTCATTTCCATTTGAGTGTTGTGGGAGTTCTGGCTCTTGAAGGCCCTTTTGATGTTGACCCATGTACGGGTGTAGGAACTATCAAGGGACATAAGCCATCATAAAGCTGGCTCAGCTAAAGAGAATTGCAAGGCTTGTCCGAGTTGTTCATTAGAGAATTGTTGTACTTTGAGTTGGCTAATAAAAGCCTCTAGATGGGCCTGAGGGTCTCTCATATGAACTTCTTAGATTTCCATTTGAATCCCGTGTGTAGGCTAACATTTGGGAAGAAGGTGAGGATCCTTCTATATTGCCAATTTGTTCCTCAATGACCTTGACCCCTCTAATAGCTTTCTCGAGTCATTTAACTTTCTCTCGAAGTGCTCTCTCTTTGGCCATTTCTTCTCCATGATTGGGCAATGATACAGTGTTGACAAATATGTCTTAATTAGGAGCCCACCATTGTGTTCTTTCTCATGTTGTTTGGGACGAGGATTGTTTGGGAACTGCATGGGGTTGTTAATTCCTTAATTCGGTGGCTAAGTCCTCGACGATCTTCCTTAAATCAGATATCTTGAATTAAAGCTACCTATTCTTGGAAGCTCCTTCCTTGGTACTTATAGGTGAAGTTAGTGGTGATTCAAGTGAAGAGTTAGAAATGTGACTCTGACCTAAACCCCTCTCTAATCCAAGTAGGTTTCTACATAGAGTGCGGAATGGTGTCCCCTATAGAAAAAATGTGTACCCTAATTAGACCTTGCTCGGAATAGCCTAAGCCCTCGATGTCACACCTCATAATGTAAAAAATGATGCACAAACATGGTTCACACCACATAAACAGTTCCAAGACTTTTGGACAGAAAAGTTATTCACCCAAAGTTAGTAAGCATTGAAGCCTATGCGTATCAATCTATGTTTTGAAGGAATGCATGCAATTGATCTTCTATAGGACATAAGTTTCCCCTACTACAATAAGGAGCATTAGATATACCTCACACCTAGCCTTTTTTGTCAGTGTTCAAATGTCATGTTGATGTGTCCCTTTAGTACACTTGAAAGTACAGGACTGGAAGATTGTGAGTTCACCATAGGGGCACCCTGAACCTTTATTCTGGTCCCATAGCTACTTGTCACATGGGCGGCCATGCATAGTGCAGTGCAAGTGTGTGAAAGTGTAATCCATGATGCATGTTAGTTACAACAAACCCCTAGCTAACATGTTCTTTGTATTCAAGGATCAAACAATTAATTTGTAAACAATGAACTCGTGCATGACCTAAGTAAGTTTGGTATGAAGTTTGACTAGTCCCAAGTGGAGTCACTAGGACCAGTGGCGGGGTTTCGCGGACCTCTCCTTGTGACAAGAGCGGTGTGAGTCTAATGCTCTCTATTAATTGGGAGCCGCCACCTAGATTAGGGTCTAGGAACCATCGCTAATTGAAATCGAAAATGGAATGATTCCATCCAACTAACCATGGGTTAGAATTCGTGTCAGGTTGCAGTCCGAAGAAGAGGTTAGGCACCTCGGTCCATCTGATAAAAATCAGACTTTAAGCCTAGGTATATAAACTTATTATTAAATGGATGTCTAGCTTTTGAGCACGTACATGCAGCATAATCACACATACATTGAAAAAAAAATATGGTCAATAATGAAAAAGAGGTGTTCAAATCCACTTACATACATCCAGTTGCTCTGTAAGGTTAGTATACGAAAAGTAAAACAAACGTACTAAATAATGGAAAATATGAACGTAGCTAGCCCTAGCATTCACCTCAGGAAGCATGGTATAAGAGAAATTGAACATGGGGTTGGGGCCCATTTGCATACAAACAAGGAAAATATCTAGCAATTAGTTGAAAAGAAAGATGTAAATACAAATAGGCTGAAAAAGAAGTGATAATAGCAAGAACTCCATTGGTAAGAAATTGAAAGAAAATTACAAAAATTCGGTAAAATCAGGTTAAATAGGAGGTGTAAAAATAAATAACTTTAAAAGAGAATTTTTTGCATAAAACCTCAAGAAAATGCATTTAGCAGGCCTGCAATCCGAGATTCCATTGAAAGGAAATCTCAAATTTGCATTGGCTAGCAAGGGAGAAAATTCGATAAAATAGTAAATAAAAATATAAAAATATGCAACTTGTACAGTAACTTTACTACAATCTAATATACAACTTTGAAGAAGGACATTTGATAAGAATCTCTACAAAAAGTAATGATAATGGTTACACTTCACTACTACCCTACTGGGGATAACAATGAGGTGTTCTCAATTTGTACGATAACTGTGGACACAAAACTCAGAATGAAAGTTTGTAAAAAGGGAATGGAAGTAGACTTGCCCCTCTAAAACTTTCTTGAAGAGTGCTTCATGGTTGGAAGGATGTGTGCTTAGGTATGATCAGTGCAAGCTCAAATTGATTTGTACTACAACAGCAATTCCCTACAATTCTAGTGCGAGAATCTAGGTGCTATAACTGAGGGTGTCGGATATGTGTATGTATGATTGTGTAGAATGTGTGTGTTTGTGTGGGATCCTCAAAATGTGGGGGTCATATATTTATAGTTAGGAGGCTCCTTGGCCACCAAGAAAGGTAAAAGAATGGTTCCAAATAAGGGTAAGATCTCATTTTTTACTCTGAGAGAGAGAGAGAGAGAGAGAGAGAGAGAGAGAGAGAGAGAGAGAGAGAGAGAGAGAGAGAGAGAGAGAGAGAGAGATTTGAGCCTATATATGAAGTGTACATTTACAAAAGGTGTAAGAAATTAACACATTTGTCACATATGTTTCTAGATTTAGTGGAAGATCTCCATAAATACCTACAGAATCGCAGGACCCGACAAAATATGCATTCTGGCCAACATAATTGGTGATTGGCCAACGTCGACTTGGGTGCAAATGGCATCAGCAAGAGAGCACCCACCATCGGCTCTGAGTCAGTATAACTCTAGCTTGAGTTGACTTAGGGAGTTTGGTCCAATTGGACTTTTTACTCAATTTAAGATCGGTTTATGGTTTGTTGGGTGGTCTTGGTCAATTCTATATATGTTAAAGCCATCAACCATTTTTGAAAATATTTTGATTCACTTTTCAACCATCCTAAGTTAGCATGGGAGCAAAAATATACTGCCTAGATATGAGAAAAGATCTTGACTGTAAATACATAAGCCATCCGCGTCTCAGGTAGTTACCAACTTGTCATTGCATAGCCCTTCTAGGGGTGACAAAATGTGGTGTTTATAGACGTATCAAGTTAAAGCAATCTTTTAAGAGTTTGAACTTTAAAGTGATATATTTATGTAATCTTGATGTTAATGTCCACAAGATTGGAAAGTTCATAAAAAATATATAAAGACCTAAATAAACAAACCTAAGACACTAGGTGGTTTAACTTAGAAAACTTAATGACCTTATTGTCGCGAACTTCCTTGATATAGTTATGGTCGTCCATGCTTAAATTGATTATATCTATCTCATACTTAAGTTCTCAGATGGACTCATGGATGGTCGTCCATAGGTGCTTACATAAAAACAAAAGTAGTTTTAAGTCCTTGTTCTACGGTTGACAGTGGGAAACTAACAATCATTCGTGCAAAGAACGTCTATTGTTCCATATTGGTGATGTTTGACTAATTGATATTATCATTAATACATCACTTGGACTCTAACCAAATATGAGAAACTCTAAGAATCTTAAATGATGTTAATGAGCTCCAACAACTAGTTGTTCTTATAAATAAGATAGTCTCTGGAAGAATTAAATCTTAATACTTTCCATTGATTTGAATTCAAAATCAGTTTGATTTTGAACTTGAATACTTTCCACCTTAAGAAAAGCTATGCTTGACTCTAATGCCTAGTCTTGTTGACTCCAATGGCCAGTTTGTTGCATCTATAAAGGCTTGAGTCATTGAATACAATTATATATAGGAAAAACACTAGAATATCATCTTAAGAAATGGCTAAAGATCTTGTGGGAATCATTGTCCTTAATTGGTTTAGCAATTAACTTGTAAGAAGTCTTATTATTGTTGTGTGTGAGTTGGTTGAAGCTCACATTTTGCACTTTGTGTACAAAAGGAAATCCTTGGCTCGTGGTCCAGATATTCAATTTGAGGGACTATGATTGAGTTGAAGAAATTGTTAGCCTGTGTGGCTCGGGTGCTTAATCTGAGGGACATTGATTGAGTTGTGTAAATCCTTGGCTGGTGGTCTAAGTACTCAATAAGAGAGAAATGTTATTAGATGTAAGGCTTGATTCTTGACATTTGGAAAGGGATCCTTACAGTGAAGAAATCCTTGATCTGGTAGACCTAGGTAGTGGACGTAGGATCTTAGATCATAACCACTCTTAAGTTGCTTATGTGCTTTGTTCTCTTATTCTATTCCTACTTGGTTTTTTCATTTGCATTTAGAATATTTTACTTTGATTATTCTCCACATCATGCAAGTAATTGAAAACAAAATGTAGGAAAAAATCATCAGCCAATTCACCCCCTCATGGATGTTGCAACTCGATCCCACATTCCTACTCCCAATTGGTGCACATGACTAGCACCAACAAGTGGGTGGTGTGCTTTTAATATTTTCCTTTTGGTTTATTTTTCATGAAAAGGCGAAGGAATTCTGAAGAGCTAAACAAAGTAAAATAGTTATAAAAAACCAAAGAATGCGAGTTCGTATTGAGAGGCGAAATCCTGCACAAGTAATTCCAAATCCTCCTTGACTTGACAATTCAACGAACATCGCCAGAGATATCTCCAATCCAAATTGGAATCAGGGACGCTCGCTCGCTCCAACTCATCCTGCCGAAACTTTGCTTGTTCAAGTAATTTAGGGAGGGGGCTACAAGAGGGGGAGGGGAGGGTGCGAGACCAATGGTAGTTTAAGGTTTTTGAATTATCATGGAAGAAAGAAATGAGGAAGTCTGCAAAAAGTTAGGGATAAAAGAGTTTTATGAAAGAGAAAGTTTTTACACCCAAAAAGTGATGGTTCACCCAGCATATAAGGGTTTACAAATCTATATAGGGTTTTAATATCTTTTCAAAATACCCTCCCGATAACCTTGTGCATATCTAAAGCCTCACGGTGAATGTATTCCCATTCACCATGGGCACAGGAAAACTCGACCCTTTAATAAATATGAGGTAAAATATAAAGGAGTGACAATTATAGACATTTTGAGGGTGTTGATTTAAAAGCATAACAATAAACCAAATATGAAACTGGCCATTTAAAATCGAGCTGAATCAATTTGAAAAAAAAAAAAAAGAGAAGGATTTTCTTTTAAAAAGTGAAATATCTTTTGGGTTGATCAGTTTTGATTTTAAACCGAAAACCGTTTGTTTGAACCAAATTGAATAAAGTCTAACTCGCATAAAGTAAACCAAACTAAACCGAGCATAAACTATACTACCCTACAATCATTTTTTTTTTTGGATAATTTACAGCGCCACCCCCTGAAGAATGCCAATATTAGAGGGACACCCCCTCTCTTTCACCAAAATTGGACTCGGACCCCTTGCCGTCACTCATCGTTACAAAATATATAAAAAATGCTGACATCAGCAATTCAAATTTTTCTTAAATACCATTTTGCCCTTAAAAATAGGGAAATACCAAAATTGCCCTTAATGGTTGTATTCCCAAAATCGATTGAACAATGAAACTCACAACTCAATCTGGTCGCGTGAGTCGGAGAAGAAAGTTGGAGTAGAAGATCCCTTATACCTGATCGATCGGCGGCTGCAACCCCTTCCGGTGAAGGCACCAAACCTTCTCCCTCACGTCCTCCTTCTCTACTGTCGCCGCCGCCGCCTCTGCTCCATATCCGCCACCGACAGATCCGGCCTCATCAATCCAAATACCGGCGATGGAAATCCAGCCACAACTATAGGGCGCCATGACCAAAGCCATTGCCGAGGTCGCCCAGATTCAATCGTAGGGATAGTCGGCCTTGAGGTTCAGAGAGAGAGAGAGAGAGAGAGAGAGAACTTAGACTCTTTAATGTAGTTGTTTTTGTTTCTGTCGTAATTATAATTTTTCATTCTGCATAACCCAGAATCAAGGTACTCCCCAGCACAAAATGCTCTTCTTCGTGTTTTCACTAGGTTAGTAGAAGCTGGCATGGAAAAGGGGCTAGAATCAGAAGATTCTGTTGCAGCTCATCTTCTAGTACCATCAAACCAAGCTGGTTGTTTGCTGGGTAAAGGAGGTAAAATAATTTCAGAAATGAGGAAAGTAACCGATGCTGGAATACGGATAATTGGAGGAGATCAGGTTCCCAAGTGTGCTTCAGAAAATGATGAAGTAGTACAGGTTTGACAGTGTCTCTGTAGAGAGAGAGAGAGAGAGAGAGAGAGAAGAAGTTGGAACTGCCGATGGTAGTTGTTGTTGCGGACGCCGGTGGTAGCTACTGTTGCAGACACTCAGTGAGAAATAACAGGTAAAATATGATTTATTATTTGTTTTCATTAAAAGGGTAAAAATGTCATTTCAAATCTTTACTTAACGAAGACTGACGGCAAGGGGTCCGAATCCAATTTGGTGAAAGAGAAGGGGTGTCCCTCTAATATTGGCATTCTTCAAGGGGTGGCGCTGTAAATTACCCTTTTTTTTTGTTGAGTTGTGTCAAATTACCTACTATGGGTTTCTTTATTAAGTTTTATAAATAGGGTTGGAATTGTTTGAAAATATGGGACTACATCTTCATGAGGCTATTATTTCCTTACCAAATTTATTTGTTGTAGTGGGTTATTTCCACTTAAATTGAATTTGATTTAAATTATCGAGACTATGTACGAACCAAATGAAACTAAATAGAAATTGAACAGAATCGATTTATAAAGTGGGGTTTTAGTAAAGGATCTCCAACAGGGAAAGATGCTCATTCTCATGCCCGTTTGCCAACATCCAGAGAACCCGCTTTTTGCTATCTTCCACTCCGAAGTTTAAGATTGAGTGTCCGATTTGGTTGGTGATTCTGAGTTGCCCTATTAGAATCAGCAGGTTGGAAGGGCTATTGGATCGGGTAAGGTTAGAAAAGCCAGGAAGGAAGGAAAGGTTAGGAAGAATAACGCGAATGGCATTCACTTTATTCCCATCATCCGGTAACCATAGGATGATCCACAAGAAAGGTGGCAGGATTCGAACCTATGGCCGGCCTGCCCCTGCCTTGCTGGGTTGGGTGGCTGGTTTAGCACCCCTCGTCACCTCTGTACCCAAAGCAGATGCACTGCGCTACCCAGCGTAACCTTGTCTCCCCTACCCTAGCTGAAAAACTATAGCGCGGGCATTCGAATTTAATCGAGCCTAAACTATACTAAATCTTAAGTTGTATGAAATTACTTACTATGAGTTTATTTATTAAGTTTAATAAAAATGGATGCAAATTTTAGATTTGAGATTGTAGGTATCATCTTTCATGAGGTTGTAATTTCTTCACCAATTTTGGATGTTGAAGTAGGCATTTCCACTTAAATTTGATTTGTACCAAATTATTGGGAGTCTAGGACCAAGTCAAAACCAAACGGGACTACATAGAATTTGAATCGAATCGATTTAATTTTGATTTTAAGTCTTGAAAATTATTTAATTTCCTTTTTGGTAATAAAAACACAACCAATTGAGAGAACTCTTTTTTGTATAATTCAAAAACCTTATTTACGTGACTCTTTGCTGGGGGAGTTTGGGGCCATTTAAAATAGGGTTAAATTAAAAAAAAAAAAATTGGTTTAGTTTTTGTTTTTAGAAGTGAAATTTCTTTTTGGCCGTTCAATTTCAATTTTAAACTGAAAATGGTGTATTTGAACCAAATTGAACAAAGTATAACCCACATAAAGAGAACAGAATTTAACCAAGCCTAGACTATACTAAACCTTACAATCATATGTTGAATTGTGTGAAATTAACTACTATGGGTTTTTTTTATAAAGTTTTATAAAAATAGATGATAAATTTTGATTTGATATTATAGGATTGTATCTTCATGAGGTTGTAATTTTCTTACCAACTTTTGTTGTTGCAGACTTCTAATAGGTTATTTCCACTAAATTGAATTTAAACCGAATTACCAAGACCATGTACAAACCAAAAGAAACTAATCAATTTAGTTTCAGTTTAATATTTTGAAACTTATTTGATAGGGTATTTTTGTTTTAATAATTCAAACACCTTATTTACGTGACTCTATTGATATCGGTATTGGATCGTCCATGGGTGATCCATGTCGGTTTTGCATGTTGCCAACATGATACTTGACCAATACCGTATTGGTTGAATGGTACATACTAGGGCTGAAAATATTTCTGTCTAATATTGGCGATCAAATACCAAAATATGCCAATACTATATCGGCTTTGGGATGTTCTATACACAATCCAATACCATGCACTAAAACCATGCTCGTGGTAAAGATGTGAATTTAAAACCGAAACTGTTTACCAAAATGAAACAAGCAGTTTACACCAAAACCGTGAAACCATTTAATAAATGTTTAGGTTTTCGTTTTAAAATTGAAACTATTCAATTTTGAAATTTAAACAGTTCGTAAATCGTTTAAGTAAACCGTTAAACCGATTAACCCTATTCATAGTATGTTTATGTCATTCAATGTTAAGTTTACATATATTTTAATTAAAATAAAATTTACATTAAGCAATTATTAAAATATATATATATATATATATATATAACAAAAAAACAATTCAATTCCATATTAAAATTTACATCTATTTCACTAAAAAGATTTAAAAATAAAGAAATCATTGGATAAAAAATTAGAATATATAAGAAAACGGTAAAAACCCAAACTGTTTATAAATGGCTTCAATTCCAATATATGAAACCATTGATTAATTGGTTCAAGTTTAATTTTTCTCAAAAATCTTACATCCAACCGAACAGTTTAACACCCTTTGCAGGTGCCATATCAGTACAAAAACCCGAATTCCATGATATGCGTGTAACCCGTGGATTTAGGGGATGTTATCGTTATCGATATCGATATCTGTGAATATCAATTCAATATTGATTAGATCGGATTGAATCAGTGAGTATCGGTCTGTTTTTGCCCTTGGTTTTTCTAAGAGGTATAACTTTTTTACTGTTTTACAACTTTAAAACGATATAGGTAACTGATTTGGATCGAGCAAGAATTAAGTATCGGTACTTGATTGAGTATCGGTCTCAGCCAATATCAATACGATACCGATACTTGAAACCAAGTGGGTTTTGTGATATTTTTAAGTCCGTAGACATCAGTCGCTTCCCTGCTTCCTCAGATTCCGGTTTTTCACTTTTAATCCATAGAAAACGTGAGAATCCTCTTTCTGTTATTTGTCCGGCGGATCCCTCTCTTTCACCACCTCCCACCCCCTTCAAACTTTTAACACAAAACCGAATTTCCTTTCCCTCTTGTCTCCTAACATCTGATATCTAGGGTTCGAGGGCTTAGTTTCTGATTTTCTGGGAATTCTGGCTCTGGTATTGTTCGGTTTCAGGAAATTTCAGCCTGGATTGGTGAATGAAGTAAACTGGAAACGGGAGAAGTTTTTCTGTGGCTTCTCCAATGGTTCGAATGGTGTCTCAGTTAGAAATCAGGTTAGTCAATTGGGTGCTTTTCTTGTTCTTCACTTTCGCTTTTTGGCACAATGAACTAGTATGGTTTTGCTTAATTTTGATTTTTTTTGGGGCCACAATTCTGTTTGTGTGGATTATAAATTATGCTTCTGGAAGGTAATGTGGTTCTGTGGCCTTCTTAAGAGTCAAATTGGTCTCATGTCTCAGAGGACGCCCTGAAGAACTGTTATAAGTCTAACCCTGCAACGAATTAAATGAGCATAGGTAGCGGATACTTTTTTTACCAGATAATTTGACAAGACAAGATTTTAAGACTTTGTACTCCTGAAATAACCTGCATGAACCGATATGATAATTACTTGCTAAAATCCTGTGAAATAAGACTCTAGGAAAATTTTTTCTTTCCTGTTATTTTAACTGCACATGTGCATTTTTTATTTTTATTTTATAAGAACTTTACTTGTCTTAGAATGTTTGGTTTTCATGCTTTAGAAATTGAAGCATTAACATTGGATTCTACTTTATAGGTTTCAGGTCTTCTAGGTTGTAAATTATGGAGTTGTAATAGTTATTTAAAATTGGGGGCATTATGTAGTGTATAGAATGAGAAATCAAGGTAATGTGGTAGAATGTAGAACTTGAATTGAGCGTATGAAATTGAAAAGTGATCTTTTATGATCGATTTTGGTTGAAACTGTGTGTGTGTGTGTGTGGGGGGGTGTCTCGAGGGGGCTTACCTGAAAAACTTAATTACCGGAGTCCAGTTGATATTTGGTGAATTAGATCAATATCATTTTTTTTCAGTAAACATCAGCTGCAGATCACGTTCCTTGTATTCCTTCAGACTTTGTGAGTCATCATGCAAACAATTTGTCCGATTTGGTTCAAATTAAATCTAACTTAAATGAAAACAACGGAGAGGGAAAAGTTAACAAAACAGCCATGTTGCTAGCCCTAACTCAGCAGGTGGCCTTAATTTGAGCCCTGATTTGAACTGTTGTCTAACAGATGGACTTATCTGAGCTGGAGCCAATCTAAACTGTTGGATAGATAGGATGCCTCTGTCCCACTCCCACCCCACCATGTATTTCATTTTCCCATTGTATTTTTAATCCCTCCAACTGTTTCATTTTTTAATGAAAGTGAAGAAATTGATTTTCAAGGCTTAATATGGACACTATTTGAAAACTTTCTAGCCTGAAACGTGGAACTTCAATGGACGAGGTGAGAGCTGCCTGTGACCAAATTTGGATCCCAGGTGGGTTTTCACTTGGCAATCAAGGGGATCTGTATTTCTAGGACTAGTTACATGACAATTGTACCACTGAAGATGAAGACTCTAGCTTGCTTGATTTGTTTAATTTGACTGGTGTGCCACAATGTAGTAACACCCAGATGTTTGAAAACCAGCAGTCATTTATGGGAAACAAGAGGGGAAAAACTGCTGTTTTGGAGATTTTAGGACTCCTTGCTGCACAAGGGTTTCTAATATGGTGGGTGTAGGTTTGGGGACTGGAAATGGCAGACTAGAAAATAGAAAGTATGTTGGTGTGTGTAATACAGCCAAAGAGAGCGAAATGCCTTAAGCAGTCATATTTTTATTTTCATTAGTTTCTTTGGTAAGAGAACGACAAGTACACATTTATTTAATGTTAAAAATGCTACGATTTAGCAGTGGATGTTGACCAATGGTTGTCATTGTTGTCAACACTGTCATATGAAGTGTGGTGCAGTGGCAGTTGTGGCAGCTAGGCAGTCATATCTGGGAACAGCAGCTTCACGGATTTTTCGAGCCATCCTTTTGTTTGAATTTTAAAGGTCTCAGAACATGAGAAACAAAGATCTTTGAGTGAGCTTTCGAAGGAAATTTGAATCAAATCAACCTGATATCGGAGTGGGAAGTTATGGCTTGTTAATCTTCAAGCATCACATGTAGGTTTTCAGGTGGTTGTTTTGCACACCAGTCAGATTCCAGCTCCATTTTGGGAACCGTGCGCTTGACCTGGGTTGTTGGTGAAAACATGAAAGTTGCAACCTTTTAAGTTATCTTTCATCTGGAAAAAGAATTAGGTCAATCGGAATTGAGTGAGATATAGAGGTTTTAGTAGACAGATATAAATTTTTAGGAGATAAGTGCTCTCGGGCTCTGACAAAGGCTGATGTGAGCTGCTTAGTGTCCAACACTTAACGAGGCTCAACCAATGTCGGGAAAAGCTTATCCCATGTTGTTTTATGTTCAGCTGATGTCAGCAAATGTTCATTTGAAGCCAGTGAATTTCAATTTGGTGCCGGTCGACATAGGTTTGGTTTATGTAACTTTGGATGGATTTTTTAGCATCTTCCAAGCCGAATTAGAGAAAGCTTATTTCTATGAAAGCTGTAGATATTCAAGTCTACTTTCGGATGCAAAAAAAATTATCCCAATTGGAGATATATAGGAGTTATTCCATCTGGATTGAGCAAAGGTCAGTCTTCTAGACTGGGTGCCGGTCCGAACTGGGCGGTTGGACTAAGTACGTTTTTGGTCCATTTGTTTGCCTTTCTAAGGAATTTTAGGGCTAAAAAATCACACCTCTTCAAGAACTAAAAGGAGAAAAAGCCCGAGAGAAGAAAGGGGGAAAATATAGAGAAGAGAAGAAGAGAGTGAAGCTAGGGCTCTTACTTTAATCAATCTACCTACCATTCTTGAGTGAGTTATTGTTCCATTGAAGGCTAGGTGATTGGTAGTTGGGCTTTTGTTGGTAACCTAGAGGGTTTTTGCAAGCGAAGAGAAGAAAGGGAAGGGAGGAGAGATCCCACAAACAAAGGTCCACTTGAAGCTCAAGTTTCTTACATCAAAGGGTTAGTTGGAGATTCTAATAAACCAGTTGGTGACTTAGAGCTTCTCCGGGTGCCAAGAATCGAAATAGAGCAAGGGTTTAAGGGTTTCTACTTAATGGCTTGTTCATTTGTATTCTTGTACTCCATATGTGCTAGATCTAATTGATGTATTGTTGAACACTTGGACTAGCTTGTGCTAGCATAGTATGGCAACCATTTATAGTCCCATTGTTTTTGTATTGAGGTGTTTAGTCGTTGTTGGTCACGGGGGTTGCAGCTTCTTAAACTTTGGCATTGTAGCACCCTTCTAGTTTTATGCTGGGGTAAATCAAGGGTCGTTGCTCCTGGGTCATTGTAATGATCAAAAGAGAAGAGTATTGAGCATATACAAAGCCTATTTGCTGCATTGCTCTGTGGATGTAGGCATGTGATGCAGATAAGTCACTTAATGGGGCTTATTTTATTGCAAATGAGCCTTAGGTTGGGTTATATATGTGTTGGGCCTTTGATCCCATGAGTTTTATTTGTTATGAGCCACTTTAATAGGCCTAAAATATGGGTAGAAAGTAGGAAAACGGGATTTAGTTCATTATTTTAGTTAGAGTCCTATTTTGAATCTATTTCCTTTGTTATTTCAGTTTTCTAGTCAGTTTATGTTTCCCAGTTAGCTAGGGATTGGGTTAGGCTTTTTCTTTTAAGTGTTTGAGTCAATTTTGAGTCTTCTATATAAGTTTGTAAGGGGGCTACAACATTGAACACGGATTTATTAATTAAAAAAAAAAGAAGAGAAAGCTTTGTCCTGGAGAACTGTGAGATGCAATGTTGTGAGAGACAACATGAGTGAGATGCCCTGGAGAAGAGTGAGATGCTCGACCCAACCTATTCCCCTACCCCCATTCTTCCCTTCATTCTTTATTTTCTATTTTATTCATTCTATCGGTTTTGATTTTTATTGAATTTAGTAAAGATCCTGTCTAGGATTGGATCACTTGTGATCCTGTCTAGGATTGGATCACAAGTGATCCAATCTTACATTATTTGGTATCAGAGCCAACCTAACCGATGGAGCCACGCGAATTTTGTGAGAAACTTTCTTTATACATATTCCTCGATTGGGTAAAAGAATTGTACGTCTATTGTGATTCCTACAACCTAACAGAGGCACAACGACTTCAATATGCTTGTCCCCAAATGAGGGATTGTGTTCGAATACAATGGAGAGTCTGTGAAAGGCAACTTCAAGCCCAAAGGCGTGAGCCTAAAACTTAGGACAAGATGGAGTATGAGTTGGTGAGTATGTACCTATCTAAGCAGGAACGAAGAATGTACTTCCCTCCACCAGATTTCCAGAAGCCACCCACAATTGATAGAAGCATGAAGGAATCATTGGCCTCTATTGCAAATGAGTAACAAGAGAAGACACCTCCGACCAGTAAACCAGAGTCAGAAGTTGTGGTTAGTGCTAGTGAAAATCCAGCCACTAACTTGTCGAGGGAAAGGTAGTCATTGATGTTCCTACCAAAGAGATTAATGTGGATGAAGTCGAAAGCAATATAGTCCCAATTGTGGGCAAGGAGATCGAACTCAAGGAGAATGGTGCTTCAACATCTGTGATGACTGTGAAGGTCAAGAACACAGTGGTTAAAGGCGTTCATGTGGATGATCCCATGGATACATTTGAGGTTGAGGTTGAGCATGTGTAGTTCATCATCCCATTGAAGTATCTAGAAGATCATCCCCCTCACATTCTTGACTACATCCTTATTATCAAAGAGCTACCTGAATTTTTCTATAGCTTGAAGAGGGATGTGCAGCATACTATAATCATCCTCACACTCTATAAAATTCGAGGACAGATTTTTTTCTAAAAGAGGGCTAATTGATGCAGATAAGTCACTTAATGGGCTTATTTTATTACAAATAAGCCTTAGGTTGGGTTATGTACGTGTTGGGCCTTTGATCCTATAGGTTTTATTTGTAATGGGCCACTTTAATGGGCCTAAAATATGGGTAGAAAGTAGGAAAACGGGATTTAGTTCATTAGTTTAGTTAGAGTTCTATTTTGAGTCTATTTCCTTTGTTATTTTAGTTTTCTAGTTAGCTTAGGTTTTCCAGTTAGTTAGGGATTAGGCTAGGCTTTTCCTTTTTAGTGTTTGAGTCAGTTTTAAGTCTTCTGTACAAGTTTTTAAGGGCTACAACATAGTACACGAATTTATTAATGAAAAAAAGATAGCTTTGTGCTGGAGAACTGTGAGATGCAGTGTTGTAAGAGACAACATGGGTGAGATGCCTTAGGGAAGAGTGAGATGCTTAACCCAACCTATTCCCCTATCCCCATTCTTCCCTTCATTCTCTATTTTCTGTTTTATTCATTCTATCGGTCCCTGAATTTGATTTTTATTGAATTTAGTAAAGATCCTGCCTGGGATTGGATCACTTGTGACCCAATCTTACATAGCATGTGCCGAACCACACAATATCTGATGTTGTGGATATGCTTTGTGGTGGATGTATGCTTTTACTTTCCATTTGTATTTACTTTTTTGAGGACGTGCATTTATATATTTATATATATATATATATGTATATATGATATGATTGTGCCACCTTATGGTGTTTACTTTCCATTTGCATTTACTTTTTTGAGGACATATATATATATATACACGATTGTGTCACCTCATAGGGCTGGTCACTGGTTTTGTTGACCAAGTAATTGCGGGCCTTGGCTTTGTGCTTGCAGGGTGGTTTGTGCATAAATGTGAATGAATGCCGGGTACATGATTGACTGATAGAACAATACAGTTTAGTGAGTGAAAGGGTAGGACACTTAAGTCAATTAAGTAGAAAGAATAGAGAACGTTTTAAATTATTGATTCAACCCCTCTCAGTGATAGCCATTGTTCAATAATTCGTATCAGAACGTCAGGCTCTGTATTAGCTTTATTGGCTTCTAAGCGATTTTGTAAACTTCAATGGCTTCAATTTCGGAAGGCTCGTCAGGGGAGTGCTCTTTCTTCGATGGCATGGGTTTTGCTTTCTTGAAGAACCATGGTCTTAATCTTGGTAGAAACTTGGGCTTTAGACCGGGATAAAATGGGTGGTCGAATTGGATTTGTATATGGTTTCGACCAGGTTTTGATTTTTCGAGCCATTTCGACCAAATTTCAAGTATTTTGCATGTTTCAACCTTATTGCGCATGCTTCAACCTCAACCTGGTTGAACCACCTATGTAAATTCACTTGTCCCGTTGAAACTTGTGTCTTTTGACCCCCATGTTTGGTATTTGTCTATACCAACTATTACTTAAGATATATTTTTTATTCCATTTATTTATGCGATTTTTAAATTTCAAATGCTGGGATTTTTACTCAAATCTGAAAATTTCGTAAAATTTATCATGGTAAAACATTGCTAAAACCAAAAGTGCGGTAAATAATCTTTTGTTTTGATGTCTATGAAATATTTTCATTTAGGACGGTTTTAGACAACACTCAAGCACACCAAATAAGGTTTGACCGAATGTAACTCCCTTGCCTGGCCATGCATTTGGTATTTTGCTTGCATGTTTAGTCTTACTAGGTTGGACATGGTTACCCTTTTTGCCTGACCAAACTTGGTCACGATCCACTCTCTTCGCTGACCCAACTTTGCTTTTATGTCCTTGCACAAACTTTGGTGCCAAAGATTTCATTTCTTTGTTCAGTGTCTCTATTGCATGTTGCCTCTGCCTTCTCCTTTGAGTCCTTTTCTTCTTATCAGCTCTCATAGGCTTTTTATTTTATTTTTGGAAAAAAAAAAAAAAAACTTCATTGATTAAGAAAGATGAGATCTAATATCAATATCTAGGTTAGTGTTGTTAATGTAGAGCCTATTATTCATAGCCCTTGTGGCTAAATTTTGCATATAGAGGAGTGGAGGACCATATCCTTGTTAGGCCTGAGCCAAAAAGTGGTTTTAAACAAAATATTATGGACATCTAACAATAGGGGTATTGAGCTCCAAGGCCACAATGTGGTGCTCCCCTCAAAAAATAAATCTTCCATTTCCTTAGAATTGTTCCAAATTTCTTCGATTCTCTAGCCTTTGTCTAAAGCCTGCTTCATCCCATAGAGGATGCCTCCAAAGCTTGTCCTGTCATCATGGTTCAAGGTTTCCACCGATACCGTCGAAATTTCCCACATATCGACGGTATCCCAGGACTCCGATACCAAATACCATGTGACTTTTAAAAGTCACTAGTTTCGGCTAGTATCAACCAAAATTCCCACATTTCGACCGAAATGCATTCTAAGCTTGGAATTTGCACATTGATAGAAAATCTACCTAAGAAAGGGAGCTGGGACCAAAAAGGTAAATCCCATGTTCCCCAAACCTCGTGTGCCATCCCTTCGAGAGCATCGGTTCATTTGGATATGGTGGTGGGTATGGACAGTATGGTGGATTTTCTATTTCAGCGGTATGCAACTCGTGGACTGGAACCACCAAGACACTCTACTTGGAATTGATTTTTGAGTGTTGAGTGTTGAGAGATAACTCACAATTATGTGATATTATTATTTATTTTGGATCCTTTGCATTATGTATTATGTACTTATGTAGATTGTAGACTATGTGCTTATGTAGTATAGTTTCAGACTTTTAGTCAATGAATCAACGTACATTACCAAACTTTGGTTCACCCCACAAGTATGACTTTAGGTGTTTTTTCCATGAAACTAATTATGTGAATGTGTTAAAAATTTCTAAAATACGATGTACACAAAAAATATGAAAAAAAAAACACACATTTTGGGGGTGGAAACCAAAGTTTCCATCGAACCGGGATAAATTCCCTAGTTTCCTTGAAATTTCCCAAGTTTCGATCAAAATTTCGGTCCCCCCAAGGTGAGCTCATCATAGTTGTCACGGCGTCAAATCGATCCAAGGCGATGGAGGGTTGGCTAATTGATTTGGCGATGAATCGCCTGTTATGGCATTGCCATGGCGGTCAAATCGCCCATGTGTCATTTTTTATTTTTTCTATTTTCTAAAGTTATTTAGTATGCTATTTTTTTATTTCCCCTATTTTCTAAAGTTATTTAGCATGCTACAAGCCTACAATATATACTCTATAACATATAAAACCAACATTAAGCAACATCAAATCATCAAAAATCAACATAGCCCTATCAAAATCACCCTGCATTTTACAAAAAATCGACCGCCTAGTGAATTAGGCGGACCTGGCGTCTATGGCGGTGCCATGGCGACGCCTATCAGCCAATGGTG
This sequence comes from Macadamia integrifolia, assembly GCF_013358625.1. Taxonomy (NCBI): domain Eukaryota; kingdom Viridiplantae; phylum Streptophyta; class Magnoliopsida; order Proteales; family Proteaceae; genus Macadamia; species Macadamia integrifolia. The sequence goes on along the minus strand of NW_024870469.1, from coordinate 168,881 downwards.
ACCGCCATTTGTGAGTCACATAAATCGTAGCACTACCATGAACTTCTTTTTCCACTAGGACGCCAAATCGCCTAGGCGACGCCATGACAACTATGGAGCTCATCATTTATTTTGATCATTGTCGTATATAACTGATGAGCTCACCTTGTTCTTTTTTTT